>NW_021773664.1:0-2618 GCF_005508785.2 Acyrthosiphon pisum | reverse complement strand
AGGTATCAAGCCTATTTTTTACGACGTACATATGACCAGTCGACGTGATAAAATAAGTAATCAAATTTTTTTATGAAATATTTTTATTATTATTCTCTTGAATAAATAATTTGTCAATTCCTTATTCCAATACATATATTATCATAAAACACATGCTACTTATAGTCTAAAGAATTTATTAAAATTATTTTTTAACTATTATTATTACAGCATATTCAAATAGATTAATAATTTGATTAATTATTTTAAATTATAACTCTTTCGCTTATGAGATATAAAATGTTTTGGATTAGATAAAACTTACAAATTAAGCATTCCATAAATGTAATAATTTAATTTCATAGGTATACCTATACTACATTAATACATACTGCCATACTGCTGTGTGAATTATCATTTAATATTTTACTTAGGTGGATGGATGAGTTTGTATAAGATTGGGTATGTTATAATAATTATTAATGAAAACTTTTATTTGAACAATTTTTTATACATAAAATTGGTCATTTATCGAAAAAAATAATCAAATAATATGTTTTCTGTTATAAAATTAATAAAATTAATTATATAATTATATAATTTTGTTATTGTTATTCATATTATTTTTTTTATTTACCAGTTTACTTGGTTGATGATCAAGCGCATATAACAAATGATTTGATTAAAATTATCAATTAATAATTACTATACCATAATTAACGAAAAATATAAGATATAAGTAACCAATATAAGTAGCAAGTACTAAATTCACGTTATATTATTTGCAAATTATATCCAACACAATTATACATTTCATACATAAAAGAGTAAACAACCAATTGAAATAATCAACATTTAATTGACGAGAGCGGTCCATATATATATTTCCCAGAAATCACAACTTTCGTCACTTTCGTCACATTCATCCCATTCATCACTTTCATCAAAATCATCAGTTGTAGAACCAGGCACAGTTGTTGTTTGAGGTTTATTTGTGATGCGTGTGGTGGTCGTAGATTTGGTAGAATCATCTTTAGACTCATCGGTTGTAGAACTAGGTACAGTTGTTGTTCGAGGCTTATTTGTGATGCGTGTGGTGGTCGAGGATTTGGTAAAAACGTCTTCAGAATCATCGATTGTAGAACTAGGTACAGTTGTTGTTTGAGGCTCATTTGTGATACGTGTGGTGGTCGGAGATTTGGTAGAAACGTCTTCAGAATCATTGCTTGTAGAACTAGGTACAGTTGTTGTTTGAGGCTCATTTGTGATACGTGTGGTGGTCGGAGATTTTGTAGAAACGTCTATTGACCCATCGGTTGTAGAACTAGGTACAGTTGTTGTTTGAGGCTCATTTGTGATACGTGTGGTGGTCGGAGATTTTGTAGAAACGTCTTCAGAATCATTGGTTGTAGAACTAGGTACAGTTGTTGTTTGAGGCTCATTTATGCTCCGTGTAGTGATTGGAGATTTTGTAGAAACGTCTTTTGACCCATCGGTTGTAGAACTAGGTACAGTTGTTGTTTGAGGCTCATTTGTGATACGTGTGGTGGTCGGAGATTTGGTAAAAACGTCTTCAGAATCATCGATTGTAGAACTAGGTACAGTTGTTGTTTGAGGCTCATTTGTGATACGTGTGGTGGTCGGAGATTTTGTAGAAACGTCTTCAGAATCATTGGTTGTAGAACTAGGTACAGTTGTTGTTTGAGGCTCATTTATGCTCCGTGTAGTGATTGGAGATTTTGTAGAAACGTCTTTTGACCCATCGGTTGTAGAACTAGGTACAGTTGTTGTTTGAGGCTCATTTGTGATACGTGTGGTGGTCGGAGATTTGGTAGAAACGTCTTCAGAATCATTGCTTGTAGAACTAGGTACAGTTGTTGTTTGAGGCTTATTTGTGATGCGTGTGGTGGTCGAGGATTTGGTAAAAACGTCTTCAGAATCATCGATTGTAGAACTAGGTACAGTTGTTGTTTGAGGCTCATTTGTGATACGTGTGGTGGTCGGAGATTTGGTAGAAACGTCTTCAGAATCATCGGTTGTAGAACTAGGTACAGTTGTTGTTTGAGGCTCTTTTGTGGTCCGTGTAGTGCTCGGAGATTTTGTAGAAACGTCTATTGACCCATCGGTTGTAGAACTAGGTACAGTTGTTGTTTGAGGCTCATTTGTGATACGTGTGGTGGTCGGAGATTTTGTAGAAACGTCTTTAGACCCATCGGTTGTAGAACTAGGTACAGTTGTTGATTCAGTCTTACAATTGCAGGTGCCTGAAAATAGTGTAGTATATGCAAAGCATACATAATAAGCAACTGTAGATGAAGGTACAGTTGTAACAGACACATCTCTACCGCTTGGTAGTTCCGTTGATAGTTTAGTTACTGATGTGAAATCATTGTTTTTTGAATGCTTAATGACATATCCTGACGTCAACGTAGTGATAGTCAATATAAATGTAATCAAGCGGATAGTATCCATTTCTGTTAACAAAAATAATATAAATTTAAACATTACATTTTTTTGTGCAAGAAACTTTGTTTAATAAGATATCTTTAAAATAAGTTCCATCGGTAATTAATTAATTGCTTGAATAAAATATAATGCATTCGAATCATGTCCCAGCGAATATTTAATATTTAATAATT
>NW_021773663.1:0-1078 GCF_005508785.2 Acyrthosiphon pisum | reverse complement strand
AAAAATACGTCTAATGTTACGTTAAGATGCGAGCCGCAAAAGTCTAAGCATAAATTATCAAATCATAAGTGTAACAATTAATTTAATTTATACATTTTATTCTGTCCAATAAAATTAATTATTTAAATTACCAGATTCCATATTATGTACCTACCTATTATCCTTGGCAGCATTATCTCTGTTGAACATTGACATCGACTATATAAATTATGTAATTGTGTATAGAATATTTTCCCAAGGCTATAAAAACTAATAATTTTTAGTTATGGTTTAACTACAAATGTATATCTCAGTTTGATTAAGAGTTCAATCAAATTAGGTAGTAACTAGTATTATTAATCTTTTATGATATCTGTAATAAAGTTAGAATTAAATATAATTAAATAAATATAAATATTTATTTTTTAAAATAGTATTGGTTATAAATAATCAATATAATCAATGTTTATAATTCTTGGTGCATTATTATAACGTAGAAGTATGTATAATATGTTTTTAGTTGGGAAAATTTTAATTCTTCATAGTTTAAATTACTATAGAAGAAATCAAAGAAAAAATACAGTTTGCCTGGTTATTTTTTTTTTGCTTTACCATTCAGTAATAGGTACTTTAATTAGTTAATGTTACTCTTTTGTGGTGTCATAGGTTATCCAAGAAAACAATGTATTGAAGTTTAATATTTATGTTATGGTCATCATAATATTTGTAGAGAATTTATAATTGAACTTTAGTTAAATCATTTCTGAATATCAAGTCTAGGTATATTTAGTATGTGAATCACAAATATCTTATTACAGTTTTAAAGTTTTGCAATTTATGCAAACATACAATATTTGAAGAAAGATGTCCATTGAGGTATTGAATGAATTTGTCACAAATAAAATATGTTAGATAAATACTATAAAACTCTCGATAAAACTTATAGGTACATTACTATTCTTAACAATTTTTATTAATTGGTATGATAATAATAATATTATACAGTGTGTAATCGCTAATTGAGAACACTCAATATCTTTTGAGTAGGGCAATACAATTTGAATTCTGTTTTCTATTTGGTTGTTATGACATAAAAATA
>NW_021773662.1:0-731 GCF_005508785.2 Acyrthosiphon pisum | reverse complement strand
GAAAAGTACCCAAAAATATTTATACTTAACGAAGCATAAAGTTATATACCTAAATAAGTTTTATTATATTTCGAACACTTTTCGCTGAAGGCGTATTGTCCGTTCGGGAATCGACTTTCACCCGAAATGCGTGATAGCTAGACACTCATACTCAGAATCCGAATTTCCGATTTCAACATACACACTCAAGAACCGGACATACACGCCCGGTGCATGGTCTGCGATCCGACTTAGTCGGATTGCCTACCTGACTAGCTACTTGCATACGAGCGACTTACACTCCCACTGTATCCAATCCGCCGCAAACGAATTGTCCGTTCGGGAATCGACTTTCACCCAAGATGACTGATAGCTAGACACTCACACTCAGAATCCGAATTTCCGATTTCAACATACACATTCAAGAACCGGACATACACGCCCTGTGCATGGTCTGCGATCCGACGTAGTCGGATTGCCTACCTGACCAACTACTTGCATACGAGCGACTCAGACCCCCACTACATCCGATCCGCCGAAAGCGGATTGTCCGTTCGGAAATCGACTTTCTCCCGAGAAGACTGATAGCTAGACACTCAAACACAGAATCCGAATTTCTGATTTCAACACATACGAGATCCGGACATACACGCTCGGGGGTCTGCGATCCAACTTAGTCGGATTGCCTACGTGACTAGCTACTTGCATACGAGCGACCTACACTCCCAATGCTTCCGTTCGGGAATCGATTT
>NW_021773661.1:0-777 GCF_005508785.2 Acyrthosiphon pisum | reverse complement strand
CAAATAGTTCAAATACAAACTTATAAATTATTACGAAACTAGAAAAAAAATAAAATGTTTAGTTTTTTTGGTATAAAAATTATACCCAGTTATAAAAATATTTACCCGGTAAACGATTAGCATATTTCAAAATAAATTGTCTGATTCATTTTAATTCTTATTTATTAATAAACACTTTGTGCCCTGCCACACACTGTACCAAATTACAGTACCTCCTTCCTACACAATACATGCATACACATTATAGGCGGTAAGTAATTCGATAATGGGAAAAACCCCCATTTCAAAAACATATTATAATAATAAAAATGTAACTTCAAGATTTACATTTCGTAGAATGAATAGTAATCCTACGAACGCTCACCGACACTTTATACATTAATTATTACGATTACGCATAGACAGTGGACACTACACAGTCAGAACACACCGTGTCATTTCCTCATAGTCACATTGTCACACAACTTAGTAATTGATTTTATTTTTATAAGCTAAAAGAAAAATGGAGCAAAAAAAAAGTAAGCTACCAGCAACTAGTAGTCTTCCATTGAATTTTTTTAAAAGAAGCTTGGAATTGACGTAGGTATTACAATTTTAAATTATTCAAATTACTAAACATTATTAGGCCCGGAATTAAATGTTTTAAAACCGTACAAAATATGTACGACGTATTTTATACACTTATTATAATTTATAATTAGTATTACAACTCGCGCTAAAATTATGCAAAATTAAATAAACACCAGTTAAAAAATGTATTGAAAATTTACCTGCAGT
>NW_021773660.1:0-1423 GCF_005508785.2 Acyrthosiphon pisum | reverse complement strand
CAGAGGCTTTAAACAAATTTTGATTTTTTTAACGTATCTATGTAGTTAAGCATGCGAAAACGATGGTGAAGTCAGCATTTTGTGGTCAGACTTAGTTATACCTAATAATTTAAATTTATAGTATTTTCATTTACACCCGGCGGCGGCGTGGTTACTTGTTCGCTGTGGTCACTCGGACAATTAAAATCGAAAAATCCCTCAACTTATTATGTAAAACCACCATGAATGACTTCAAATAGCTAAAACTTCAGAACTAAGTTCGACCGGAAAATTCTGACTTCACTATCGTTTTCATCATGCTTAAATCAAACAAATTGAAAAAAGGATGTCCGGTGAAACATAAATATATTACTTATTTCACTATCATTTTTAACTTGTTAAAATGCGTGAAAAAAATTCAAAATTCTTTATAGGCCCAGCAACAGTAAAGTACGATGTTGTGCGTATGCATGTAAATATGTAAAATCCCCAACTTTGGAAGAATATAACATGCAAAATAATGGTTTCTGTTGAATTTATTCTTGCACCATCGTTCTTAACTCGTCGAAATACGTATGTTTCAAAAAAAAAAAACGCAGGGCGTAGCAAAAGTGAATTTATAGGTACCATATTAAATAGTGTTGTTTTTAAAGTTGAAATATTAGGCACATTAATATTGAGGACTAAAAAAAAGTCTTGCCATCAGTATATATGGAGTATACATAATACCTGAATATGAGACCTTAACTTTAGCACCCCCCATGAAAAAATCCTAGATCCGCCACTGCACGGAGATCAATTAATATTACACATATCATTCTTTCCATGATATCGCAGTGTTTTTGGTTTTCTTCGGTGTAGATATCCTGTTAGTAAAATTTTTTTTTCCTGAGTCAAAAAGCTTGATAATTTAATACAAACTTCCTCGTGAGATTTTACACTGGTTGAAAAAAACCGTCAGTATACCTGAACAAAATACATAGAATTTCCACAAACTGCATTAATTAATTTTACACAATAGCGTGTTGACATATCTATTATTTATTAATAATATTATCAAATAAAAACCAAATAATATAATATGACATAACACACAATTTTATTTAAATTAATTTAGGTACATATACAATTATTTACATATTATACAATTATTTATTATACATTATTACACAAATTTATTCAAATTAATTTAGGTACATATCAATTATTTACATATACAATTATTTACATATTATACAATTTATTTATTATACATTATTACAGTAGCATAGCCATAATTTATAATTATAATTATACGAACGCGTCGACACAAGCTCTAAAGAACTGTGGGGGAAGGGACGTCTAAGATCCGGTGCCCAAATGTGATCGTAATTAATATAACCATATAAACTCATCTATTAATAATCTTTTAATACGTTTACGTGGTCCATCGCACTAACACAGA
>NW_021773659.1:0-407 GCF_005508785.2 Acyrthosiphon pisum | reverse complement strand
ACACCCCCCCTTAACCAATTCCTAGTTTTTCAATGCAACATTTTATCTTAGTTACAGAATTTTCTACTCCAAATTTCCAAATTTCCAAATATAACATATTTAACTATATGTGCCTATGTAACATGTAAGTGAATATGAATTTATATTTTATTTTTCGAAATTTTTATTGATAGAAATAATACTACCTAACTACATTTTTCGGTAAGAAATAAAAGATTTATAATTATCAGTGATAATATCTTAATAATTATTTGTGCTATAGACGCGAATAGGAACACTAGTTCGCAGATATTTACAAACAAATGCACAAATCAATTTTTATTAAAATTAGGAATGTATCTAAGTTGTTGTCATAACTTATTTTTTTTTGCAGATATTTTGTAGTACAATAGTTTATGTAGGTACAT
>NW_021773658.1:0-886 GCF_005508785.2 Acyrthosiphon pisum | reverse complement strand
AGTAGTTGAATACATCAAATAACATTATGTTAAGTATGCTCATCGAGAGCATCGCCGATGATTGACTTCATTCTCAAGTAATTTACGTAACTTAAAATCAACATAACATATTATGCTTATTTCACATTTGTATTATTTGTGTAAAATATACATTTATTTATTGTGTGTATTCTATATTTTGAATAATAACAATAAACAAATTATTTCATAAATGTTCTCGAAGTCCTTCAGTTGGTTGTAACTCTAAATACAATGACAAAAATAAATAATAATGCAAATGTATTTTTTTCTTTTTTTGACATAGGTATTTATGAAAATTTAATTTGAGTTATGTACCTACCTAGATATATTATTATTATCTATGCTGTAGTTAAAATTAGTAATACTTATGTGTTTATTATTTAACTATCTATGTAATACCTACAACATTACCATGCTTATGATATGTCTTCAATATTATATATGTACCTACAATATTTGTGTCGTTATAATAATTCATTGATTGAACGAGTCAACTTTATTTATAATTTTTTTTTGCTATATTTCAGTTATAAGTACATTTACTATAGCTAGTACATTTAGAGCTTAAACTCAAACAATTAAGTACTACAATAATGACCATTATTATGACTTTTTTATTTGATGGTGAAAATCATAAAAAGGGTTACTATATTGTTTTTTTATGTGCGTATTATGACAACCATCAATTTATGCTGATGTTTATGACGGTCGGATGGGCACATTAAAAATTACGATTTTGTGGGGAATATTATCAACGCAAAAATCAAATTACTATTTTATTTGTTTCTAAATGACACATATTAGTATACACCTAACTATTAATATGATAATCATATTATAGGTACACTAAAATTAATCGAAATAA
>NW_021773657.1:0-1288 GCF_005508785.2 Acyrthosiphon pisum | reverse complement strand
AATAATAACTAAATTTTAATAGAACGCTATTTCACGACAATAGTCACAAGGGTGTATGGTAGGGGAGTATAGTTAAATAGATAAATCAAAAGAAGAAACTAAGTGCATTTAGTATATAATAAGGGATAATTAATCGTGTGGTCATACCGAATGTTGAGAATGATTCAATATACATATACGTCTGAGTTGATGTTGGTGGATACTCCTCTTGAACAGCAAAGAAAATGTATCGGGACGCTGAGTGGCGTGGACGTTGTGCATCGGATGGTCTTGTAAAATAACTGTTGGGCGAGTCGATCCCGTAGGGTCCTTATATAATGTGACTTTGGTGTGATCCCTTCTTCTGGTGTATCGATGTCTGCGTTTACGCATTGATGTGTTTATGACTTTCTGTCTTCAGTGGTATGACAAAGGTGCCGCTGCTGGTAATTTATTGTGTTATGATGTCCCTACGTCTATATCGGAAATTTGTCGTCGGGGTCTTGAAGTTTATTATGAGATATAATGTGCTGTCGTCTGGCGCCGTTGATAATTGATAGTTGGTTTTTACTAAACGGCTGGTCGGAGAGGTGTTGAATATCATTTATGTCTTGCATGTGTCGTGTGTGGTGTATGAGGGAGCGTAAGTATATGCCTAATGTGTATATATGTATTATGTATATGTATATTGGACCACCCCACACTCAGTACGGTTCACCATCTATTAGTTATCCTGTGTTTTTATTTAAGTCTAAATATTACATATTACAGAACATATGACATCTCAAATAATTACACTAAAAAAACTATTGGACAAAGATTCGTTGACTATTTAGGACCAACTTTCTTCAATGCAAAGCCTTTCGCTATCAAGAAATCTATAAGATCTAATCCCAAATCTAATCATAAAATAATAATCTACAATTGGCTTCTACAAGAAATATAATCTCTAGCTTTTAGGGAATGTCTAAATATTATGTATGTATAGAGTATGTTAATAATTTCATTCTTTTTGTACTTACTCTTTTATGTTTAATTAAATGTCGAATGTCGATTTAATCAATTTGCTGCTCTAATTAATATATGTATATAATCTAAGTTGTAACATGTAATTCTCTACTGCCAACTCAAGCTCTGCTTAAAGGTAGTAGATATAACAATGTTTTTTTGTTTTATTTAATAAAAAAAAAAAAAAAATAGAAAAAAATGAAGAGCTAGCTTCTTAGTAACTAGGTAACTCCTGAAAAATACAAACCAATTGAACAATTAGTGAAACTACGTACATTACCTAAATGTATTTATAAATATT
>NW_021773655.1:0-883 GCF_005508785.2 Acyrthosiphon pisum | reverse complement strand
TTCCAAATTAACTAATTACCCCTATGTCTCTGAAAGTAGAGAAGAATAACTGGGTTCTGGCAATCTGGCCTCTGGGTAAAGATAATTATAATTTAATATTATATTAGTTATTATTAGTGAATACAGTTAAGTTAATTTTGAGGATTTCATGTTTCATGTTGCACCTTGCAATACGGGTAAATTTTTTTCGTGGTTCGTGTTAAACACTGGGTAACATTTTTTGCGGGCTTTGTGTTTTGTGTTAAAAACAGGGTACAACTTTTTATGGGTTGTGTGTTTCGTGTTAAAAACCGGGTACAATTTTTAAAGGGTTTCGGGTTTCGTGTTAAAACCCGAGTAAAATTTTTTGCGGGTAACCCGGGTTTTACGACCTGGGTTCAAACCCGTTTTGACTCCCTGAAAATAACTTATCTGTTCACCCTATATAATGAAATAATCTGTTCTTAGAAAATGTTTGATAATGATATTAGCAAAACAGTATATCTATGAAAATTGTTATTAAAATTAAAACAAATGTGGTTACAATGATATTTGATGAAATTTAATTTACAAATTTTGATATAAGTAAATTCATTGAGTATAATAATAAATACAATTAGGTATGTTGTTAATGCAATTTTTAAAATTATTTATTATTTACTTAGGGAATGTAACAGAAAGACGATCTGTCAATGAAATAATTTTTGTTCTAATCAATATTTTTTATATTATAGTTTTTTGACTTGTGCCACACGTATAATATAACTTTATTTTTAATACTAAAAATAACCAATTTGTAAATCTTGTTTCGAGAAAACTTTTTATCCTAATAACGTTTATCTGAGGCAAATGGTTTTTTTTTTTTTAATTTTTTGAATTAAGATTAATTTATATGAAAAGTAGT
>NW_021773654.1:0-2430 GCF_005508785.2 Acyrthosiphon pisum | reverse complement strand
TCCTATTAATTCTGTAATAATGTTTTTTTTTTGTAATATTGGATGTTAGGTTTTGTGTGGAAATAATCATTTCATTATTGTCTGACATATGGTCTCTTGAGGGTTGTCATCATCATCATGACTTTTATTCAAATTAGTTGAATATATTTTCTTTGTTTCGCTTATTTTTTTCTAAATATAATTATTTTTCATATTATAATGGTTAAATAATATTGTTATAATACTGGTATCTTTAAATGTATTTTGAAAGTTGTGATACATAAACTGCGGTACATGGAAATAAACCTGTAACGTATACAAGGGGGGTCGAGGGGTTCAAATCCTCCTCCCCCCCCCTAATGTTTTTTTATTGCCTTAGTAAAAAGTTTTGAGTGGGTAGTTGATTACCAAATTTTCACTTTCCATTTAGATTCAAAGGTCTTCTTCCGTTTACGAATTGGGTAAACGAAAATAACGTATTGTAAGCCATAATAATAATTTTAAATGGCCCAAATGGCCTCGTCGGCATATACAAAACCGCTGCTCAGATCTTCATCGCACGATGACGACAATCCCTTCGGGTTCTAATTCCCACGTTATTTCTATTATTTTTAATAACTCTACGTTTTTCCTTATAGCGATCCTTCATGAATAACTCAATATTCCTAGTAATTTTATTTAATTTCTTATGTTCAAAATGTTCATGAAACTTTTGTTAGCCTTTAAAATATGTCAATTTATACGTACTGTCTTCATTTCATGTTCTTTAAGCTTATAAATTTGGAGGTACTTTAGTGCTTAGAATTCTTTTTAATTCTTCAATGAAGAATGATTGTTAAATTTATTATATCCCGAGTATAATATTTAGTATTATATTTTCCTTAGTGTCTATGTTAATTAAATTTAAGTAAAATTTGTTACTATTTCCGTCGCTATATGTGGATACGTTGAAATACTCTAAAATTTCTCTTATCCTTAAATGTTTAATTATTGTCAGATCTATAAATCCGTTTCATAGTACCATAGTATTTTTATAGGGTCTTTGTCAATCTTGACTCCACCTGATAGTTAATACTGCTGTATAATACATTTTCCCAACCTTAGGTGTCATCAAGTCCTGTTTGTGGCAAAATATTCTTTTGATTACCTTTTATTATTTATATTTATATATTCTTAACACCTCAAGCAAGAACTTATTTTTTCAAATGATCAATATACAAAATATACAAAATAGGCTTTGCAGTTGTTGCGTGAATATCATGCCTTTTGTTAAACCGATCTGTTTGTGTGTGGATTGTCAACCATCTTGCTTTTGTTTTTTTAGCCTTCTCAGTTTTGATAGAAATGTTTACCTTTTTCAAACATGGAAAAAAATATTATTAGCAGAAAATTGAGAAAATAGATGTACCTAACCTCATATTGCTCTTATTTCATACATTTAAGGTTGTATCTTGTTCTAGAATGTCCACGACGGACCTTCGCCCCACATTCATCTTCATTATTCTTATTGATGGTCAACCTAGCACCTTGTCATCCGTTTTATAAAATATTTTTTTTTTGTAGAAATGTACTATAAAGTTTTACCTGTTGTAATGACTGGTGACCTTCCCACTTCTTACATTGGTGTGGTAATTGAATTTCTTTATTACTAATTTGGATCTTTTAAGTCATGAAAAATTCCATTTTATTTAAGAATAATTTCAATTATTATATCAAGTAAAACAATTTTATGCTTGTAGATGATTATTAATTCATAAGTACATATTTTACTGTATAATTGTAACATATTTAGTTAAATGAAAACAATGAATGTTTGATACAATTTTTATATGTATGATGAATTAAAGTTTTTTATCTGGTTTTTTACATAAACTACAATTTAAATATATTTTAGTAAAACAAAATATTTGAATCTTTCTTTTATTATTACATTATAACTTGATTATTAATTGCATATACTTATATAATAGCTATTTGTTCTTAACTACCATATTTGCATTAACATTGATATATATTTGTTTTAAGTTAAAACAAATAAAAAATAAAAAAGATGCTTTATATGTGTTATTATTATTGTGAATAATAATTGTTAGTGGAAAATTCAACTGATATATGGTCAAGTAAGCTGTGATTTGATGTATTATTCAATAAATGCATATATTGTATGAGCCTCTGGCGTGGTCTAACAATCCGCAAGCTCTCAAATGTATATGTTTAATGAACATGTTAAATTACAACACAAAATCTCGAACATAAATGGTTCGTTGTACATGTTAAGTAATTATCATATGTGGTAAAAGCTTGTATGTGTATTTATATACAACAGGTATATTATAATATGTATTCACACTATACACACAGTGGTGTTATAGAAAACGCTGTATATTAACAGCAAACAAGCTCATAATGCAATGTGTAGTAAAGAATGATTAATAAATAGTTGTTATATAG
>NW_021773653.1:0-794 GCF_005508785.2 Acyrthosiphon pisum | reverse complement strand
TATACTTATTACTACGTATTTTTCCTATTCCTATCCTTATTATCTAATTAATTCATCATAATAATTTTCCCATATTCGTACTTAATGTCTAATACTTAAATTCATTTTTTATTTGTATTTTATCTTATTTTTTTCTATTTTTATTTTTTTTTCAAAATTAAACATTACCGCCATTAAATTCCGTTTCCCTTACTATTTCCCGCGGCCCTGCTATTACGTCTACCTTATATCTATATCTATGCCTATTGACAAATTTAAACTTATAAATTACACTTACTATTAACACTAATAAGGCGAGTAATAACGATCCTAGACTTATGCTTATTACGTAATTATATCCCGATTTTATTTTATTTCCCCCTAGCTGAGTCGGCATGGTCATATCTATAATTCCGTCATCTGTTCCGTCTGATGCGTTGTGGCCCGGTGTGGAATACTCTGTAGTTTCTTCAAGGTTGTTTTGTTTTTGCTCACTGTGTGATTCTTCCCGCATGTGACAACTTATAATACTCTGCTCCGTTACTATGTTGTTCAAGTCGTTATTTTTTGTGGTTCTTGTGTGTTGTTAATTTTATTACCAATCTCCCCTAATATACTCGACGTAGTTGACGCACTTACTGTGGTCTGTTCTGCTGCGTTTTTTTCGTGGCTGAAGTTATCAGTTTTATTGCTTGACGTGTCGGAATTAGTCTCGTTTAAGGCTGCAATTTGCATTTTTCCAACCGCCTCGTTGCCAGATTGTTCCGTGTTGTTTAATAGTACGAATTTTATGAAACTGTATGTTTGTGGGAGTT
>NW_021773652.1:0-781 GCF_005508785.2 Acyrthosiphon pisum | reverse complement strand
TCCGAGCCAGACGAGCAAAGAGAAGCCAGGTTGAGTACCGACCGAGAACGGCGGTCCCGGGCCCGCTTATCCGAGCCAGACGAGCAAAGAGAAGCCAGGTTGAGTACCGACCGAGAACGGCGGTCCCGGGTCCGCTCATCCGAGACTGACGAGCAAAGAGAAGCCAGGTTGAGGACAAACCGAGAATGTCAGTCTAGGGCGCGCTCTTGATTTGCCAGGCATGCCACCGCACGTTCTATCGTTGAAAATTGGCGTTCCCGTCATTCTTCTACGAAACATCAATCCTCCACGACTCTGTAATGGTACCAGGCTTTGGGTAACGAAATTGATGAACAACATTATCGAGGCTACAATTTTAAACGGAAAGTTTATGGGCGAATATGTAATGTTGCCCCGAATCCCAATGATTCCTACGGATTTGCCCTTCACGTTCAAACGTTTGCAGTTTCCGGTGCGAATCGCTTTTGCCATGACCATCAACAAGGCACAGGGCCAATCACTACAGGTGTGTGGCCTAAATTTGGAAAATCCATGCTTCTCCCATGGACAGCTGTATGTTGCCTGCTCCCGCGTCGGGAGACCGGATGATTTGTATGTGTACGCCCCAGATGGTAAAACGAAAAATATTGTATATCAGAATGCCCTTCTGTAGTTGGCAAGCTTGAACCTGGGCACAAATGATGGGTAATCCCTTTTTGATTATGTTAATTAACGTATTGAGATTAATATAATCTGTAAAATAAATATGGAGTAGGTATTTTTAATGGGCGACGAGGTGCAC
>NW_021773651.1:0-752 GCF_005508785.2 Acyrthosiphon pisum | reverse complement strand
GGACTTATATTTGAAAATCGATGTATTGCTGTTGGCTGATGTGTTTGAGAACTTCCGCGACGTATGTATGAGGGCATACAACTTGGACGCAGCTCACTATTCACCGCCCCTGGACTTAGCTTCGACGCAATGCTAAAGTTCACGGGGCAAAAGCTACAGCTGCTAGATGATTACGAGATGTTATTGATGTTTGAGAATGGTCAGTATATTATTTTTAAAATGTGTATATATATATATCTTATATATATATACTATATATAATCTTATTTATTTTATAGGTTTACGTGGCGGATTGGTTCAAGCGAGCAAACGATATGCGAAGGCGAATAATGCAAAGACCCCGGACTATGATGAGACGAAAGAGAAATCGTGGATAGTATATCAGGACTGTAAGTATATTTTTCTAAACTTAATAATATTTTCATACTTTTTTTAAATTTTATAGGTAACAACTTGTATGGATGGGCAATGTCGCAGTACATGCCGTACGGTGGGTTCAACTGGGTCGAACCCACATTAAACGGACTTGATGATTTGAACGATACGTCACCCATAGGGCGAGTGTATGAGGTGGATGTAACATACCCACAAAAATTACATGATAAACACAACGATCTACCATTCTTGCCGAACAGCGGTATACCTCGCGGGTCGAAGGTGAGGAAGTTGATGGCAACTTTTGAGACGAAAAAGAACTATGTTATACATTATAGAAATCTGCAGCAGGCAATTAAGAATGGGTTGAAAGTGGA
>NW_021773650.1:0-780 GCF_005508785.2 Acyrthosiphon pisum | reverse complement strand
TATTTACTCGTATAATCGATATAATATTTGATTTCTAAATATAAAGTCATAATTATTTTTGTATTAAGGGGCATGGTCGCGACTTTTCAAATTTTCCGCAATTCTATAAAACTGAAAATTAAATTTTATATTTTAGTTGCCACCTCAATTATAAGACTTTTCCACTAATTTACTACCTAATACCTATTTAGGGGTGGTTGATAGGGTGTATTATATCGACCAAAACACACTTTACAGGAAAAACTCTCACAACTCGAAGATTGGTCTGATTTCCATAATTTTTTTTTTGTTAGATAGAAGAATATTTTTTACAGGGCGCATTAGACTTCGATTTTTGTTTACGTTGCACTACAGTTTTTCCTGTAAGGCATGTTTTTGAGCAAAAAAACAGGTCGCGCGCTGGCCCCTTAAACATAATTAGGGCTGTCTTATATCGCTTTTAGGTCATAAAATAACATATTACATCAAAATGTTTAGGGCATGGACCAATTTCACCCTAACAAAATTTGTATTTTAGGGTCAATATACCAATTGCACAGCTTATATTTAAGGGTCAGTGTACCAATTGCGCCTCTTATATTTTACGGTAAATATAACAATTGCGCTTGTATTCAAATTTGCCGCCTGGCGGCTATCTTCAGATTTAGAAATATTGTTTTTTGATCTAATTCCATTAACATCAACATAAACACACTAAAATGCTTGAAAATTAAAAACGTATTTATTGATCAATTGATTACTCGTTAGAGTGACTGGTTATAATACATTTTATAACGGTAT
>NW_021773649.1:0-862 GCF_005508785.2 Acyrthosiphon pisum | reverse complement strand
GGACGTTCCTGTGAAGTCGCGGTATGTGTTGGCGTGGTCAGCTGGGCCACGTGTTGTTTGAGGTGCGTGAACTCTCGTCTCAAGTGCGCCATCTCTTCCGTCAAGGCTTCAACACGCGTGTTGAGTCGCGTGAATTCTGCGTCGGTTGGGCGTTGCTCGTGTGTGCCGAGTCGTTGCCACCATTGCGATGTGCGAGGCGTAGCGTCGTTGCTCGGTGCGGGCGCGCCTTTGTTAGCTTCCATGACGTCGTATAACGTTTGTGCTGGAAAACGTGGTGCGTTGCTGGGCTTCGTGCGGGAATCGTCGAGTCGAGACGGTATGACGCGAGGAACGTGCTTTCGCGTCGCGAGGTCGGTGTGTGTGTGTCACGTGTGTCGTGAACGTGGTTCTGGCTCGGCGTTGTCGGCGAGTGTCACGTGCGTCGTGAACGTGGTTTTGATTCGGCCGTGCCGCATGCGTTGTCGTGTGGGCGCTGTCGTCGTGTTTTCGGTGCGCCGTAAAACCTGCATACCCGTTTGAATTGAGGTCACCAATGTGGCAGAAGTGCGGAGGTCGGGGTTACCAATGTGGTGCAGGTGTGGTTGCCGGTGTCGTGGAGGTGAAGTTGTTGCTGCCGTGATAACCACCGCACTTACCAACATACGTTTGTTGTTTGACTCCGTCGCAGAAGGTTTTAGGTATACAGGCAGTAAATGAATTGAACACAGAATTGGTTGTGACGCGTTGCGTCGAGATCGTTTTATTGTTCGACAAACATAATATGCACGAAGGTCGTACGCAGTACGACGATAAGTAGGTAGGTACATAAATGAGCGGTCGCGCGGTCGGTCGTGTTGACGGAGTCGTGGGTGCTCGATGCACA
>NW_021773648.1:0-1490 GCF_005508785.2 Acyrthosiphon pisum | reverse complement strand
TAAGCTTTTTCAGATGGGAACGGCCGTTTCGAGCACTTTTCGCTGTAGGCGGATTGTCCGTTCGGGAATCGAATTTCACCCGAGATGACTGATAGCTAGACACTCAAACTCAGAATCCGAATTTCCGATTTCAACACACATACGAGAACCGGACATACACGCCCGGGGCATGGTCTGCGATCCGACGCAGTCGAATTTCCTACCTGACTAGCTACTTGCATTCGAGCGACTTAGGCTCCCACTGCATCCGATCCGCCGCAGCCGGATTGTCCGTTCGGAAACGACTGTCGCCCGAGATGACTGATAGCTAGACGCTCAAACTCAGAATCTGAATTTCCGATTTCAACACACACACTCAAGAACCGGACATACACGCCCGGGGCGTCGTCTGAGATCCTCGGACTGCCTACCTGGCTGGCTGTGTCGTACGATCGACTTGAATCGCCCGACTTACGACTAGACACTCTTCCAAGTTCAAAAATTACCGCTTAACCAGGGCTGCCAACACGACAAAACACAATACCTGACGACCCCGCGTTCCCGCCGCAAGCCGGATCGAAAAACCCAGCCCGAGGCGAAACGACAAAGATGCACCACCGCCCACACAGTCTTTCCGCCGCAGACGGGATGACAAACGCCGGAATCTAGTCCTCCTTATATATAAGACGGAGACCCGTGTGGCGCTATTATTCCGACTAGGTATAATATTTGAACTAGCGTAAGCAACCCGCCAATGAGAAAATTCCGTTTCCCCCGGTGGGCGGTTTCCCGGCGGCATATTAACATACTGTACATTGCTATACGACCGTTGTTCTCTGATTGGACGATTCAAATTAAATCGAATCCTGGCGGCCGGATCGAAACCACGACCGCGGGTCATCCGCACCTACACCTAACCGACCTGCCTACCTACTGAGTTGAGAACTGGAGTCAAATCAATGACTCTTAAACAGGGATCGAAACCGTTTCAATTTTTAACGGTTACGGTTTTAGTTCTTGAGAACGGTTTTCTAAATTTTCTGGTTTTGGTTTAGGTTTTAAGACCGGTTTTTTAAATTTTTTGGTTTTGGTTTCGGTTTTAAAAAAGGTTTTTCAAATATTTTTTCAGTTTAAAGAACGGTTTTAGAAAATTTTCGGTTTTGGTTTTTGGAACAGTTTTTAAACATTTCCATTTTATTTTCCTGTCTAATTACTGTAGATTCGATTTTTATTATCTATTAACTATTATAAGGGCCGAGTCTAAAGCCCTGAAATATGGCTACTTTGTTTAATTAGTGTACAATATACGATATAACAAATAAACGTTCAGTAGAACTAATTTCGTGTTATTAACTACATTTGCATTCGACATAATATTATGATGACATATTATGGTTGAGATTATTATTCGATTACATTAATATTTAATTGTAAATTACAATAACATCACACTATATTATTTGTATTTTCAATTTTCAATCATAATACTGTAGTAATTGTTATATATTGTC
>NW_021773647.1:0-1643 GCF_005508785.2 Acyrthosiphon pisum | reverse complement strand
TAACCGCAGACTCGATTTTTGCTATCTATTTACTATAAGAGCTGACGTTAAAGTCGTAAAATATTACCGATTTGTAAAATCAGTCTAGGTACATACGATTTATATGTATCAAATTTACGTTCAGCAGAACTAATATTGTGTTGTTAACTTTAATATGTTATACCTACTTTTGCATTCAACATATTATTACTATGGTTGAGATCATTATTCGTATATATCAATATTTAATTGTAATTTAAAATAACATCAAACTATAGTACGGTATTAGTAATAAATATTTTGTTATGTGATTCATGCCTTATGATATTTCGACAAAATATTTATTTAAATGGATACTAAAAAAATAGTATCAGACTATTGGAAATATTGTTATTTAAAAAGTTTTAATGTTAAGATTCAAATATACGTTATAAGATTTGGTGCACACATTTGTAATTCAGGGGATCCTGAGGAGAATGATAATAATGGCATAAGCAATTGATGACTGCGCGGGACGAAGGCTTGACATAGACAAATTTCAATAATAATATATAGGCAAACATTTTGTAAACAGTTTCAAGGCGGCTCTACAAAGTAAGCAAATAATAGTCGATGGAAATGTTGATGCTGGTTGGGAACAAATTACAGAGGTTTTAAGCAATTTAGCTAACAAGGCATTTAAGTCGTTGGTTTCAGTAACAACACATGAATGCAACAATAATTCACTATACGTTATAAAATCCATAGGTAAATTATTGTTTATTTTGTTTATCACCCGAGTAATAAATTAGTATGCAAAAGTAAACACGGTGAAAATGCAATGTTTACATTTGAGCAGATTTTATTCAATTTTTCCACTTTGTTCATGTGATACAATGTTATATTTGCATAATTTTTCGTTCAATGATTTTCTATAAATTACGTTTAGCGTTATGTTTTGTTTAATGATATACAATAGGTATATTTTGTTAATCGTTATGTTTTGTTTTGCGGTAACATAGGCGCAACTAGACATTTAAACAAGGGGGTACTTAGTTATAGGGTTTTTTTGACTCAATGGGAACTAACACCATTATTTTTTTAAAATTTAAACAAGTAAACACAACCACTAAAACAAAACAAAAACCATAACTCCGAGCCCACACAGAACAGTTCAAATTATTTTTAAAAACAAAAATCATACTTGCTGTGATACAATGTTACAATATTGTAAACAATGCTATCCTGTTATAATTGTAATTGGATAAATCATCAACTTTTAATTTCAAATTTTTAAATGATTTTTTAGGTGGGGCTAATTTTGTCACACTAGTTGTTACAATAGTTGTGCCAATGTGTGGTATTTAATTAACTTTGATTATCGTTTTCCGCTATAATCACGTTTAAAAATTGCAATCGTTTTTCGTCAAATATAACGGTATTATAACGTTTGCAAGCCCTGTTTTAAAATATATCGAAGTTGTTTTTACCCAAGTATCTCAAATATTTTACTAACTGTTGACGTAAAAGCAATTTGGCGGTACCAATTTAAGACATTTTAGCAATGTTAGACAAAGTTGGAAAAATAACAGATTGCTTTTACATTGACCGATTTAACAGTCAATTAGATATTAAGTGGTTTTATAATACAATTAATACTTGTTGATGTTGTTTTTTTAGTAATA
>NW_021773646.1:0-4108 GCF_005508785.2 Acyrthosiphon pisum | reverse complement strand
AATGTCTATCTAATGAACATTTAGCGATTTAAACGGAATATAGTGATGGGTCAATGAAATGTTTAACTTGTTTCTACGGAACCACACTTGACTGTATAAAAAATGTGTGTTCTTTACATATTTTGTGTTGCCCTTCATATCCGGGAGGAAGTATTCCTAAACCAGGTATACCGTTAAGTTATTCACTTATACCAAAATACACCATAAGCACCATATATTTGAGTATTTAGTATAAAACGATCGATACGCATGGCAATGTAAGTCATTTTTATAAATGTCCAGTATTTTTGTTTTGTTTTTTTTTTTTTGAAATCGGATCAATGAGTCTAATTTGAACACGGACCGGAAACAGATGTCCTATAAATGAATTACATTTTCGTTTAACATTTATTTTTATCTTGTTTCACCTGCGAGAGCCGACGCGAAGGCAGCCAAAACGAACGACAGCACGACGGCTGGACCAGCTTCTATTCTGGCAACATTTCCGGCAAGCACGTAGACGCCCACGCCCAACGTGGACCCAACGCCAAGTGCGGTCAGGTCCACCAAATTGAGAACCCTGGCCAATTTCTCTTTGTCCGGGTCATCTATGTCATCCTCGTTTTTCCGCCTGAATAGTACCTGGTACAGGGTTTCTCGCTGGAAAAAAAATCATACGTGTCGTTATTTCTATAATATTATTGTTCCAAATAACGTAATTTTGATAACAGATGAAACCGTGGCGAGTCAATAATAATATTATTATGAATTGAGTTGCCGAAATTGACATTCGTCGATTTATTTTTTAAATATTATTTGAAATTCAAGAAATCAGTTTGTCCCACCCCTCCTCACACCCTTCACTACTGCTTCAAGCAAATAAACTATTATATACCTAACACGTATGGATACACTATAATTGTTTCAAATTATAAGAAGTAAACATTCTAAGCATGTGCGTTTTCTTTAAAACGTCTTGTTGTAAGTCAATTTAGTTATACTACAATAAATATTTAAGTATTTATAAGAGCCATTTAAAAAAAAAGTAATTATTATTATTAGACTAATCATAAGTTTAATGTAATCAACAAATTATTATTCATAAGAAATCATTACTTCTTTCATTTCATATAATTATGTTTTAAACTCCTTTTAAACTGTGCATCCAATTTTCTAAAATGTTAAAATGTTACTGCAAAATGTAAATGTATATAATTTTCTTTATATCGGATAATATCATATTATATTTTAATATGTCTATAATCTAACTTTGATAGACGTACTAGACCGTTAATATTTTAAAGGAAATTCACTACTTTTCATAGAAAATACTTAAATTGTTGAATTAGCTTTTAAATATTTAAAACAAATAATGTTAAATTGTTGAAAATTTAATGTACGATACTACTTTTTTTTTTTTAACACACAGTTTATCGAAACAATCATATAATTAATGCAATACAGCATTTAAATCGTTTCATTGCGATCTAAGTTAGGAGTATTTTATCTTCTCCCAACTCCACCCTCCTCCCCCTGCACCACAAAAAAAAATATATATATCAATTTAACTGTTGAATAGAATATAATAGTAGCTAATCGGAATTCACCATAATTATTAAAAAAATGTATTAATCTGCATCAGGAATTGACATTATAAACCAATTAAATTATACAGTAATATTTTGCACTATATTAATCAGTATTCGCGTTATGACTCTATGTATTATAATAATACTTATATGCATTCTGTCCAGCGGGAGAACAAATCGATTTTGAATATCTCCACGGACAGATCAGTCCTTAGGATTTGCGAGGTCCAGGGTGAAGACCAATTTTTAAACCAATTTTACCACTTTTTTTAAACGCGAGACCTCCAAATGTAAGCAAAAAATGCGAGCTGCCCCCCTCCCCCCCTAAGGACAGCCCTGCCCACGTGATACTCTGCCATCGAGACCAGCTCCATTATAGAAGGGCGTGTCGCGTGTAGATGCACTGCAGAACAAATTCAAACAATCACGTGATTATAGCGCATAACAATCAAATTATAATATGATATGAATTTACATGGTTTCTAGTAGTTAAAAACAATATTTTTAAAATATACAATATACATTTTTGAAATAATGTGTTTGCTCCGTTAAATGAATCACCCGGTATATCAGCACAAATTATTAACGATCCTGACATAGATTTAAATTTAGGCATGGTGAATTTAAACTACTGCAAAATGTTACAATTACATTTCTTACGACGACTTTAAAGATAATATAATAGGGTGAAATATTTTAAACTATGACATATCGTATTAGTGTTCAAATGTTAAATGTTACAAATATTTAACTAAAAAATAGTTGGTTCGGGCAACCTAAGCATTCATAATTCATCTCTTTGCTCAAAACTTAATTTAAAAAAAAAAAAATCATACGTTTTCTTAAATGTATTGTCTTGTAAACTATAATAATTATTATATAATTTACACCTAGAAATTAGCTTTCGATTTATAGTTTTCATTTGTTATCATATAAAGCACAAACTATTAATTCGCTACCAGTAACAACCTTCGATATTCAAAAATTGAAGTATTTGTTCGGAAATAAAAATTATAGTGTCTCCGAACACAAAAAAAAACATAATTCTTTAACTAATACATTAATTTCACCGCCCTGGATCAAATACACACATAAAAATGGTAATATTTACACAGCGCACCAGTAGTCATAATGGATTTTATTACATAGTTCTAACAATAATAATTAATACCTGTAACCATTGATACTTGAAATGTTCACTTAACAAATAAATATATTTAATTTAATTAATAAATATTCTTTGTAGTTATATAATATCATGGTATTATTAATTCCAATACTTAAATCTTTAACATTCAGTACATTATTACACATAAGATTTTTCTTCTTGGATATTAAAACAGCTTGGTATGAAATTATATTAATTTATTTATTAGAATTTGAAGTTCAAATTTTAACGAAGTTTGATTTAAAAGTAAAACAAATAATGATACCTATTGAAAATGTTTATTGAAATCGAAAAAAAAATTTATCTAATATCATATCGATTTAAAATTTAAAATTGAACAATAGTCAACAGGTTTAGCCTATAATATTAATATAATATGCATCGGGAAGTAAATAATAATAACTAATATATTGTTTTCTTAGACCCGTCTCACAAATCACAATTGTATGGAACACGTGAATGACTAGCATGTACGTCGTATGCGTATGGCTCATACGTAGAAGTCAAAATTAAAATCGTAAAATGGTAGTAAAGTTATATTTTTAATCAAAAAATAAACAAACATTATATTTAAAATTTAAAATGTAATCATAAAGTAGAAAACAATTAAATAAACATTGACCAACAACAAAAAAAAAATCATAAATCAATATTCAATAGCCTATTGGTACCTATAGGTACCTAATTAATAACCTGTTATTAATAATATATCATAATTTATTATACTGTTTAAAATTAAAATTAAAAATTAAACTAATACTGATAATCAAAAATTAAATAAAAATCAAAAAATGTAATTTCGATGTTCACACCGTATCCGCTCATAACCGTTTTTCGCTAAATAATCACTGAATTCAAATTGTTCATAACATATCCGATATCCATTAACCAACTCATTAACGAGGTATACCTATTCCAAACGTATAGGTGTAATCGTAAACGTATAGGTAAAACTATGGGTAGCTATAAACCAAAGTGACTTCCTCTGGTTTTTTTTTAAATTTCTATTATGGTATGGTAAAATAAATCGAAAAAATGTACTTATATTACGTATTGCATATTATTATTTTATACAATTATTAATTATTATTGTCCGGTTTGGGTTCAACGACGGCTGTTAGTACGACAAGGGCATTTAGCTTATAAATCCATCAATTCTTAATGCAAACAACGAAGTATTAATATTTTTTAAATATATTGATAAAATATAATGTCGACAACGAACAATATTATTATTTAAACTTTCGTCGAGTTTTCTGATGAACGACAATATACCATGCACACATATTATCACGATACTCGCAACAGTCGATCGTAATGTTCGCACGAATCGTTAGGGATAGGTATTGTAGCTAAGTCAAAAATATAAACT
>NW_021773645.1:3718-5718 GCF_005508785.2 Acyrthosiphon pisum | reverse complement strand
TTTTTTTGAGTTGACAAAATTAGTTTTTAAGTATTAGTCAATCTCATTTTTGTTTAGGATTAATTTGGTTTTGATATAATATAATGTTCAGATATAGAAATGCTACTAAACAGAGACATAAGATTAAGGAGAATTAGCATATAAAATTGGAGAAAAATTAAATTACAAGTTAACACTCATTGTGATATTTCACTTATAATAATATAACCTATAACTAATTTTGTTCATGGCCGAATCCCCCACATTTTATATTAATATTCAGTGACGCCGATCCCTATGTAAAGGTCGGGCTCTAGCCCAAAATTTTTTGTAAATTTAGGATGAGGCCGTTTCATAATGACCCTAATACAAAAATCTATATTGATTAATATAGATATTCAACCAGCTATTTTTACTTAAATGAGTGATTGTTGCGTACAAATAACAATTTATATATTGTGCGTATAATTGGTCTTACCCCTGCCTCAAAAAAGGGAAGTTTCTGTATTAATGATTGAGAAAGAGTCGTCTTTTGGCTGTCTTTTTTTGTATGAGAAGAACATAAAATGTGTGGTTAAGAAAATTTTAATTTTCTTTTAAAATTAAACATAAATATTTTTTTTTGTGGTGTGAGGGTAAATTATTCCCCCTCCCCCCCCAACATATTGTACATACAGTAGAACCCCTCTAATCCGTCACCTTTGGGACTGGAGATATGGTCGGAACGCGAAAAAGGTCGGATTATCAGAATATAGAGACAATTTTTATTTAGAATTGAATATTAAATTTATTTGTATTCAGAAATAATTACACATATAAATTTACTATTGTATAAATGTATTATTTTAATATAAATTACTTAGAAAAAAAGTCAGTTATAGATTTTTGTTTAGAGAATGTAATTCTAGACTGAGCTGCAATATTTCTCTATATCTATAGTCACTGTATATGATTCAATGTCTTTCCGATTTTTTCTCCAATCTTTTATCGTCGTAACGACTACATTGAGTTCCTTGGCAATTTTTTGAAGTGATTCCCCTTTGTCCAGTCTTTGTAGCACTGCTAATTTTTCATTTAGTGAAAGAGTAACGTGTTTACGTTTCATACCTGACATGTTGAAAATACACACAACTGTACACAATGCAAAACAAATATGTATAGTGTATACGTACGTAATTTAATAATATTAAAATATAATACACGTTATAAACACAGAACACAGTCGTAGCAAAAGGAGTACTAAACTACTAAAGTGGATATGCGATAAGGGAAATATTAAACTGGCAATTAATTTTATAAATCTACTATAAATTGGAAAATCCAAATGTATTTTTAAAGTATTAATATCAATAGTACTATGGTCGGATTAACCGGAGTGGCGGACCATCGAGGGCGGATTAGAGGGGTTCTACTGTAATTGAGGCTGATATTTAGATATTGTGGCTTTTCAAAATATTTTTCGCTCAACTAAATTTTAGGACTTCGGCGCCACTGTTAATATTTTGAACCATTAAAAAAATTTACTTTCATTTATAAGCCCAGGACTATGAAAAATCTATTCCAAAATGATGATACAGTTAAATCAAAATTGTCGTTTTGCAGTTATGCAAAATATGAGTAAAGATATAACACATATTCAAAAAATTGAAACAAACTTTCCAATAACCCCAGACTTAAAATAAAAGTAAGATTTTAAAATGCTGTTAATAATATTCTAAATTGAATTTAATACAAATTACTATTTAATGACAACACCAATCATTGAAAGAATTTAATAGTTTTACTAATTTACTATTAATAATTTTATGTAAAAATTTTTTTTTTAATACTTTATATTTGGCAAATAATTAGTAGTAATTTATATAATATGTATAATTAATCACATACCTACTTACTATTTTTTTTTTTAAAATCTTTATTAGATTTACACGATTTACACATGTTTTGTACGCATCTGGCATATGTATTAAACATAACAATATACATTTATCTTTTAAGTTGTAATGATTGATGTTGTCACC
>NW_021773645.1:0-2530 GCF_005508785.2 Acyrthosiphon pisum | reverse complement strand
TCTTCAATAACTGACAGAAACATCCAAGTTGTTACTAATATTTATAATATGTAGTGCTATGCACTTGATAGTATAGCTTGGCATTTATTATCCAGTAGGTACCAGTGAACCATAGGCTAAGCATTTAAACAACAATTGTAGATGTATAAATGATTAAACTAAAATCAAAAATAAGTTTAAACTTAATGACATATTGTATCATTTATTTAATTGTAGAAACTACCAACTAGTAAAACTTACCAACAAATTGTACACAATAATATGTACCTACTCATCAAGTATCCAATTGACATGCAACTAACCAATTTAGGTACTTTATTAAAAAAAATATAATATTGTGTATGTGGTAGATAAGAAAAAATACAAACAAGAACTTTGTACATGAACTTTATTTATAAAAAAGTGCATAATTAAAATTTAAAAACTAAAAAATGTGAAATATTAAAAAGTAAAAGTTTATTAATATTAACGATTCAAGATCATGATTTAATCAAATCATTTAAAGTATTTGGCACAATTAAATATGAATTATCTTACAAGCTTAAAACAATAAATATAACCTAATAACCGTTTATCTACTCAACGTATTTTCATGTACTTCGCGATAACCTGGTAATAGGTATACTTATAATCCATGATAATATCAGGGGTACGAAACTCTGTGAATTGGCCGAATCGGGCGATTGTAGCCTTGAACACGGTCTCCAGGGGGGCGTGGCATACGTAATCTATGATAAAAGTAAACAGTGGAAACAACCCGACCCCGCGCAGAACACCCTACCTATTAGGCGGAAACGGTTTTTCAATACGGGTATAACATCATGTCAGTGTTACGGAAACAGTTTCATTGTTCGGATTTCAGATCATAGGTAAACACTTCACCCATCAGCTGATCGAGTTTCGCTTCTATATTGTTCTATGATAATATTATAGATAATCGTGGTAATCGTGCACAGAACAAAATTAACAATACAAATAACAGCTGATATGATTAGCGACAAGACGTGATAGTCCAATAATCCAATTGGCGATTACTTATAATAATAATTATGTATGTTAACAATAAAAGTTATTTTAGGAAGTAGGTAGGTACAGTGATAATCATTTATCACCATATCTTCGGTATCGAATTTATTACTTGTAACTTCTGGTCTTTATAAGCGATAAGTATATCAATAATATTATGACCAGTAGCGCTATTAGCGTGGGGGAGAACTGTGCAACATAGTGGGGTATTTTGGGGCACAACTTAGGCTTAACTATCGTACTTACTGAATTGATTTGAATAGTTTATTATTTTTTACGCTGGAGCACAAGAATCCCAATTACTGCGGTCTGCAGTACTGACTAGGTATAACGCATTTACACACAAACACCTCTCAAAACACCCCAACTTTGAGGAGTTGTATCTCGTCAACGGATAAACGAAAAATGAAAATTTAAACGTGATAATTCATGAGAAAAAAAGCCTTACTAAATTATGAAATTTTTAGTATGGGTTGCCATTTGAAAATCAAAAGTTGATGGTGGTTTACCTAATAAATATAAGGGTGAAAAATATAAAAAAAATATATAATTCTAGAGCAGCATAGATCAAAAGTTTTGAAAAAAAAAAAATTTGAAAAAAGTGAATACTTTTTGAGATAATGAGTGTTTTACGCTTAATCAATCACCCTGTATGCTGTATGTGTTATTCTTATTCACTATTCACTATACAATTTAATATTTTTGTCATGTTATCGGGTTAATTTATTATCAGAAATATTTCATTGACTTTTATTTTTAATGTTTAATTACCCCGTGTTCAATTCATATTCACAGAATATCTAAACAGAATACTCTTATACGTATAACGCATTCATTTTAACTTAGACTAATATGTGTTCAAAAAAATTCATAGACCTTATTAAATAGACCCAATATTGCCTTAATAGTGTTATTAACTTTTATAATGGTTTTATAAAGATATACTGACGTTGTGCTTAAAGTATTTTTACCAAACAAAATTAAAAATTTGATTCTGCCTCACTCTTTTATGAACTACATTATACTATAATCTTATTCGTTAAATTAATTAACTGGTATATTGTATTTTTAGGCTGTTTTGTGTGGAAACATTGAGATACAAACCACAACATGCCAGGCCAACACAGCACTGCACTGCACTGCTACTTTCAACAGTGATATTATTGGTTCAGTTCCCACTCTGTGTTTCATTCATGTTAACCACAACTGAAAACCCTTAGAAACATTTTTGAAATGACACCCAACAAAATGACAAATGCTTTTAATGTATAACCTAATGTATATATATTCGTACTTCAATGTCTATGGACGACTGTCAATGTTCTATATTATAACAGTATGATTTTCCTTTGTATTTTGTTTCTTAAGTATCAGTATTAAAATTAGTCAAATTAAATTAACCTCAACATTTTGTAACATGTCGTATCACTATCTATTTGTTCAATCGCAATTGTAATTACCTTTTAACTATGTAACATTGTGTTCGTACTGTAAAATACCTACA
>NW_021773644.1:0-838 GCF_005508785.2 Acyrthosiphon pisum | reverse complement strand
TTAAAAGTATAAACGTTTTGAAAATATTTTTTTTACATAATTTTTAATTTATTTTAAAACAACATATTTTTTGAAAATTAACTTCTTATATTTTGTAAGAACTTCATAATTTTTAGATTCTGAGTGGAACGATGAATGTATTGATTTTACAATGATGTTATAGTTTTTTCTTATTTTTTTATTTTTTTTTGTGTCTGTGTACACGATAAGTAGTCGAAATAATGCTTTGATTTTCAACTTCAGTATCTTGTTCGATTGGAAAGTGAATATCGTTGGTGCATTGGGGAGGTCAAAATTTAAAATACCCAGTAATTTTCAAAAGCGCCAAGAAAAACCAAAGAAAAATTAAGGAAAAACGGGAATTTTTACGCAAAATCGGTTTTTCACAAAATTGAATTTGGTTTTTGGCGTAACTGTAAAAAAAATGACCGTAGATACATGAAATTTTGACTGAATGTTTATATTAGCATTTTCTATACACCATAACATTTTCAAATTATTTTGAGCTCTTTACGGACATTGTCAGTTTTCATTTTTTTTTTGTTTTTTTTCTAAAAATATCAATAAAATTTTATTTGTTGATTAAAAAAGCTTGAAAATTTAATAAAAGGCTCCTAGTATATTGTTTCAAAAGCAGATGAAAAATATTAAAAATCCTTACTCACAGTTTTTTTTTATAAGCATTTAAAGTTCAAAAATTGACAAAATATGGAAAAATCACGAAAATTAGCAAATTATTTTGAGTTAAGAATTCGTAAAAATTTTTCTTTTTAAATCTAAGATTTTAAAATGTAATACAAGATTCCTTATAAGATTATCTACATTTATCAAACAAAAA
>NW_021773643.1:0-1008 GCF_005508785.2 Acyrthosiphon pisum | reverse complement strand
TTATAAATTGGTTTTAAATCTTTAGGTACTTTGATTACGTGTTCTGCCGCTGTAGTACACGTAAGATTATCCCCCTCTAAATAAAAAATATCCGCGTAACTCTCACACGCAAGTTTTATAAACTATTGCAACCTTGGCGCGTCGCCGCGATCTTTTTACGAGTAAAAACGCGTTTGAATATTATTAAACTATTACTGGGTAGCTAAGCCAGCAATCTTATAACAATATTCAACTACCTATTTATTTATTATTTAATTCTTTTAACCGAATTATCACTTTTAACGACTTTAATTTATCACAAAAATATTATTATTTTTTTTTTCTATTATATCTTATAATTATACTTATTCTAGGCTAGCCTTACAATTACTTTTTTTTTCTCAAATTTGACGTCAACTATTTAAAACAAAACAAAATCTATTTTCATCAATATATCAACTTATTTCTCTTTCAACAATTATTTATTATCAACCAATTTATTCTCTTCCAACAATTATTTATCATTCAATTTAATTCTTTTATTTCAATTCAATTACCTTTATTTCAATTCAATATTTATTCATCAATTATTCACTTTTATTTCAACTCAAAAATTATTCATCAATTATTTCAATATATTTATTCAATTGCTACGCGCGTGCATCAACTTTTTAGATCAGCCTATACCACTGTCTATCACTATTTATTCTCAATAATCACTATATATCACTAGATCAGTCCCTTGCTGTCTATTTACCATAAAAACTCTTAGATCAGCCTACCGCTGTCTACCAAAAAATATTCCCAGGTCAGTCCTCCGCTGCCTATCATAAAAAAACTAGATCAGTCTATCACTGTCTATTACAAAAATAATACCTAGGTCAGTCTACTGCTGCCTTTACAAAAATTACATATGTTTCCCTAACAAGCTTGTTTTATTTATTTTTATTCAAATATTACACCTTCACCAATAATATTTAAAATTTAACGCTGGTTTTAAGAATTTAAAAACCAACGTGAGACGTGCAC
>NW_021773642.1:0-709 GCF_005508785.2 Acyrthosiphon pisum | reverse complement strand
AAATTTTTTTCTTTTATAACTAAGCTTTTAAAATTTGGTACAAGGTTCTCCATAAGTTTTTCTTTAAATATCTGTAAAAAAAACTCAACCGGACTAAGACAAAAAATTTTTAGGAGTGTTTGAAATTTAAATTTTTACAAAACCGCATTAAATAACGGTTTAGCCTCAAACGATTTTTGATATTTGTTATTATTCAAAAAGTATGAGTCGTAGACACTTGAAAATTTTACCAGTTGTTTAAATTGACATTTTCTTTATATAGTTTTATTTTCAAAATATTTCACTAATTTTTAATCTATTTATAGGCAATTGAAATAATCGATTTTTTTTGATTTTTTTTTTATAAATGTTGATAAAAAAAAATTAGCTGGGACAAAATACTTGAAAATTTAATAGAAGAGTCCACATATGTTGTTCTAACTCCCATTCAAAAATTATAAAAATACATTGTCACAATTTTTATTTATAAGCATTTAAAGTTCAAATTTTGACAACATATTATGTAAAAATCACGAAAATTCGTAAATTATTTTATGCTAGAAATTCATAAAAAATTTTCCTTTTATATCTAAGATTTCAAAATTTAATACAAGGCTCATAATATATTTTTACAATAGCAATTGAAAAATAAAAGAAATATATAGTCACGATTTTTTTTTTATAAGCATTTAAAGTTCAAATTTTGACTAAATACGTAAAAATTACGGCC
>NW_021773641.1:0-779 GCF_005508785.2 Acyrthosiphon pisum | reverse complement strand
CAGTTTATTCGTTTTTTGAAATTAAAAACAAAAATAAGGAAATCGCTACATGAGAAATCAAGTGAATATCCAATGTCGTAAAAATGTGAATTTCAAACGATCATAAAAATTTAATTTGACTTTCTTATAGATATCTTTTGTTTGATAAAGGTAGATAATCTTATAAGGAATCTTGTATTACATTTTCATATCTTAGATTTAAAAAGAAAAATTTTTAAGAATTTCTAACTCGAAATAATTTGCAAATTTTCGTGATTTTTCCATATTTTGTCATTTTTTGAACTTTAAATGCTTATAAAAAAAAACTGTGACTAACGATTTTTAATATTTTTCGTCTACCTTTGAAACAATATACTAGGAGCCTTCTATTAAATTTTCAAGCTTTTTTATCCAACAAATAAAATTTTATTGATATTTTTAGAAAAAAAACTAAAAAAAAATGGAAAATGAAAATGTCCGTAAAGAGCTCAAAATAAATCAAAATATTTTGAAAATTTTATCGTGTATAGAAAATGGAAATGTAAACATTCAGTCAAAATTTCATGTATCCACGGTCATTTTCTTTAAAGTTACACCAAAAACCAAAATCGATTTTCTCGAAAACAGATTTTGCGTAAAAACTCCCGTTTTTCCTTAATTTTTCTTTTGTTTTTCCCGACGCTTTTGAAAACTACTGGGAAATTTAAATTTTGACCTCCCCAATGCACCAACGATATTCACTTTCTGATCGAACAAGATACTGAAGTTGAAAATCGTAGCATTATTTCGACTACTTATCG
>NW_021773640.1:0-1048 GCF_005508785.2 Acyrthosiphon pisum | reverse complement strand
TATTATAGGCAATGAATTATGGATTCTTTTTATTTTTTTTTAAAAGGTGGTAAAAAAAATTAGCTGGGACAAAATACTGGAAATTTATAGAAGGTCCACATATGTGTTCTAACTCCCATCAAAAATATAAAAATACAAGGCACAATTTTTTTATAAGCATTTAAAGTTCAAATTTGACTAAATACGTAAAATTACGGCAATGTTCAAATAATCTTAAACAGAAATCATAAAAGTTTTTCTTTTTAATTTTTAAGATTTGGGAATTTTAATACAAGGCTCCTAACATATTTTTAAAATAGCAGTTGCAAAATAAAAGGAATACATTGTCACAAATTTTTATTTATAAGCATTTAAAGTTCAAATTTTGACAACATATTATGTAAAAATCACGAAAATTCGTAAATTATTTTATGCTAGATATTCATAAAAAATTTTCCTTTTATATCTAAGATTTCAAAATTTAATACAAGGCTCATAATATATTTTTACAATAGCAATTGAAAAATAAAAGAAATATATAGTCACGATTTTTTTTTTATAAGCATTTAAAGTTCAAATTTTGACTAAATACGTAAAAATTACGGCAATGTTCAAATTATCTTAGACAGAAATTCATAAAAGTTTTTCTTTTTAATTCTAAGATTTGGAAATTTAATACAAGGCTCCTAACATATTTTTACAATAGCAGTTGTCAAATAAAAGGAATACATTGTCACAATTTTTATTTATAAGCATTTAAAGTTCAAATTTATACGAAATATGTCAAAACTGCGAAAATTTGCAAGTAATTTAGTGGTTGAAAAATCGTAAAAATTTTTTCTTTTATAACTAAGTTTTTAAAATTTGGTACAAGGTTCTCCATAAGTTTTTCTTTAAAAATAATATATCCTAGACTGACAAATCATCTCCGTTCAGAATCGTTTTTCGTATACAATGATATAATATCATTGGATTCAAATGTAATTCCATCCATTACAGTAACCCACTTGTAACCTACTGTACAGCAGAGCGACATCCACGACTTACCCGCCTTTTTTTATAAATACAT
>NW_021773639.1:0-1521 GCF_005508785.2 Acyrthosiphon pisum | reverse complement strand
TTATTTCCTCAATCTCAAAGATGTTTAAGAGGTCTTAATAGGTTATAAGAAAGTTCTAAATTTTTTTTTTTATTTACATGATGTAAACTAATTAATTAACTTCATTTTATTTTTTCAAACTAGATAATCTATCAATTTTTAACGAAGTACATTTTTACAGCATTTATTGTTTACTTTATCTTAAGGAGCAAATTTTTCGAATTTTTTCGCAGTTCTTATAAAATTTGAAAATTATAATTTATATTTTATTTGCCTCCTTAATTATAAAATATTTTTCCACTATTTTAATGCCCGATACCTATTTAAGAGAGAGGAGTTGATACGTTGTATTATATCAACAAAAATGCCTTCACAGGAAAAACCATCATGTCTAAATAAGTCTAATAGAATTGTCGGATTTTGATAACTATATACTTATTTTTTTTATCTGAAAGAAGAAGACTTCCTATAGGTCGCAATGAACTCCGATTTTTTTATTTTATTTAAAATAACGGTATAAAATAATTAATAAAGCAAAAAAGCTTTTTTCATATTTTTAAAAACATATTATAAAGTTAGAGATAAAAATATTGAAAAACGGAGTTCAATGTTGCGCGTAATAATATGGGTTAAAAAAAAATTATCAAATTTGATTGATTATACAAGACAGGATATAATTATTCTTGTAGTGTGCATTTTTGTGGACAAAATTATATTGCCGCCGGACGCCTTAAGTCTATGAATTTTCATATGTTGGTTCTATATATTGTATTATTATCACACACAAAATAATGTGTACCAATGTACCATACAAACTATATACCATTTTCCTTATTAGTAAGTTATTAACTACTGTAGGTATGTATCTGAGCCATTTGGCGTACATTTAAATAAATATATTAGGGGCGTATTATAATTCAAAATTAATCTGTCAAAAACTGTACCTAAAAATAAATTTAATCGGCTGCATGTGTCGATGAAAGTAGAATATTATATTCAATAAAATTAACGATTTTAGTTAGCCTATGGAATATGTTTTCGACCTGCATGGCTGCATGCAACAAAAATAATAAAAACGTATTTATCGTCCTAGGATCTAAGGTAACTTAATGTCCGTTCAATCGGCACCTAATTAATAATAACCTAAGTCTAATAATTTTAAATTTCATACGGTATAAAATGTAAAGGTACCTACACGAAAAAATTACAGTATTTATAGAAACTCACCTGTATTCTAGCTTCATTGAGTTTTGTACTTCTTGCTAATTCCTCCCTGCAATAGATATCGGGGTAGTGAGACTTGGCAAAAGCAGCTTCAAGCTCTGCCAATTGTTCCTAAGTAAAAAAAATTATGAACAATTAGTAAACACGTGCACATGAGATATAACGCGCATAATAATTACATAATATTGGCGTGTTATAATGTATCGTTATCGGTTAGTGGTTAGTGGTTACTGACCTGGGTAAAAGTCGTACGGTGTCTTCGTCTTGCTGGAGTCGGGCACGTTGCCGTAGTAGGCGTGTGTCCAGAATGACTTGCAC
>NW_021773638.1:0-1343 GCF_005508785.2 Acyrthosiphon pisum | reverse complement strand
GTGTACTGGTCCCATTTTATTTATCCTGTATATAAATAGTATCTGTAATTTAAAAATGAAGGACTTATTACTACTATGCTGATGATACATGTCTATTTTTCTCAGGAAAATCATGGGTTGATGTACGTATTAAAGCTACTAAAGGGTTTAAAAAAGTAGTCGATTTTCTTAAGCATAGAAAACTATCAATAAACTATAATAAAACGATGTTTATGAATTTCATGATTAATGATATAGAGGATAATTTTGATACACTGAAAATTCATGTCTGTAATAATAATAACTTTTGTAAGGGTATAAAATGTAAAACGTTATTAAGGGTCTCTAGTATTCGTTATTTAGGTCTAATTTTTGATAAGAACTTAAGATGGAATCTGCAACAATTTATTAATGCGTTTACGTACTATAAGTTATAACTTTTATAAATTACGAATGATAGTACCAATACATGTTGTTCGAACAGTATATTTAGCATTATATCAAGCATTGTTGCAATACGGTCTACTTATTTGGGGAGGCCTTTCTGCTAATGCTCTAAAACCTTTATTAATTCAACAAAGACAAATAGTTCGGATATGTCTGCAGAAACCTTCTCTTGAAGGTTCAACAAGTCAAAACTTTAAATTATTAAATGTATTACCTGTGGATTTACTATTTAAAAAAATTGCCATTTTATGGGTAGGTAAAAATATAGATAATTGGAGAACTAAAAATAATGCAAAAACTAAAAGGGAACATTTAGCATATGATGTTAAAGTGATATATTTTAAAAAAACTTTTGGTCAAAAATTCGTGGACTATCTGGGTCCTACATATTTTAATTCAATGCCGATTATTATAAAGAAGAAATTAATAAATAAACATGAAAATGTTAAAAAAATTGTTAACGACTGGTTTATATTGTACTTAGGATAGTTATATAATATTTTATGAGCATTTTTTGTGTACTCTATTATACGTTTATTATTTCTTTTGATTGTATTTATATTAATTAATTTATTTATTTGTAAGTAATTTGTCGCTCTCTACCTTCAACACAAGCATTTCGCTTTTAGAAGGTAGATAATCTATAAGCTTATTATTATGTAAATTTTTGTATTTATGTAATAATAAATGGATTCAATTATAAAAAAAAAAAAAAGTTCAAAAATTTACAAAATATGGAAAAATCACGAAAATTAGCAAATTATTTTGAGTTAAGAATTCGTAAAAATTTTTCTTTTTTAATCTAAGATTTTAAAATGTAATACAAGATTTCTTATAGATTATCTACCTTTATCAACAAAAATATCCATAGAAAGTCAAATTAATTTTTATGATCGTTTGAAATTCATATTTTTACA
>NW_021773637.1:0-841 GCF_005508785.2 Acyrthosiphon pisum | reverse complement strand
GGACGCTAAGCGGCCCGGCCCCTCGTCACCCGCCTCCCTTGACGTTTCCAGTCCAGTGTAGTAGTCCGTGCTCCGAATAACCGAACGATATATTGTTATCAATCTTTTCGTACTGATAAAAATATAATGTATATAATTAGCAGTTAGCACTTAAAGTTAAAACTTTAAAAGGTGGTTAGGTTTAGGACCTAACCTTAGGGTATAAAATATTTGTCGCAAGTGTAATGAAAAATGAAAATTCGTAATCATATTTTGATTTTGTTATCTTCGTAGATAAGCATTATTATCAGTGGAGTTAAAACAACCTACCCATTTTTTCGGGGTCAAAGAGTTAACCCGGAGTCTAACAACTCGGCGTTACCGAACGGTAGTACGGAGTTAACTCTGCGTTCCCGAACGAAGTTGGGGAACTATTTTTTTATAGAGTTAACTAGAGTTGAGTTTTCGAACGCAAATTTTCCAACGTTTTGTCATTCAAAAAACGCTGTGTCTAGAGCACCGGTCGGCCGGTTCGATATTAGAGCACCGGGCGCCCGGATGGATAATAGAGCACCGGCCGACCGGTAACACTGTAGAGTACCGGGTCACACTGTAATTATAAAAATATGATAATAATATTATAATCTTTTATTATATACTTGTCTACGATAATAATATAGTGACTTATTAGTTAATACTTAATAGTTAATAGTTACTTAATAGTTATTATATAGTTATTCTTTTTATAATAGTATAATAGTATAATAGTATAATAGTATAGTATAGTATAATAAATCACAGAATACTAATAGTCATTAGTTAAAAACAAAATCTTAAGCTTTATCCTCTTTTTCTTTGTTGT
>NW_021773636.1:0-758 GCF_005508785.2 Acyrthosiphon pisum | reverse complement strand
GATTTGTTCTAATAACTCTACACCATTCAGCTGAACATAAAGGTCTAAATCATCCATATTCAAATAATAAAATATCAAAAGTTCTAGTTGAAAAGATTGAATGTGGTGGAAGTCGGTATTTCGGTAGGTCTAGACACTACAGAAACAATACTTTCACTAGAGACGATTGCAAGTTAAATGAAAATAAGAATATAATTAATAGATATTAAACGATTGGGATTAAGTAACGACTAACGAATATAAATAATTACCAACTGCAATCAGTGAATCACGTAACGAAACACTATAAAATCAATAATTATAATAATATATAACAAAGGTACATACCTAATTTATTTTTATTTTATTTAATCAATTCAAATTCAAAACATTTAGTCTCAACAATAACAGTAGGCGCATAAATAAATTATAAATTATAAATGATTACCTATATCTATTAAGTTTTAATAACGATGAAATTATAATAAAATATGTGATTTAAATAAATATAAATCGAAGAATCGAAAGTCAATTAAAATTAATATACAATAACTATATATTATATACCTAATTAATATTGATTACTATATGATACCTACATTATATAGAATAGTATTATTATTTATTAATAGGTATTTATAAACAATGATACAAAGTTCATGCTTAAACAATAGTAAGCTTGTTCATTTTATACATAAAAAATAAATAAATAAATAGGTGATGCTCGTTTTATGGATTTAAGATTTAAAAATGTTTTTTGTTCAAAACTAAAAAAAAAA
>NW_021773635.1:0-1035 GCF_005508785.2 Acyrthosiphon pisum | reverse complement strand
CCCAAATAACCGAAATATGCAACTTTCTTTTTAAATCTTTAAAAATATGCAAAAATATGCAAAAAAAAATTTTAACTGGGGGGCCTATGATTTATATTTATATCTTGGTTGCTATAAAATATAGGCCCAGAATAAAACATGCAAATCCTATAACTTCTCTGCCTTAGTTATATGTATTTATTTGATGCATTAAGTAGTGATGAAGAACGTCGTTTTTGGCGTTGCCGAAACAAAAATAAATGCAAAGCTCGGATACACACAACGGTAGACGATATTGAAATAATAAAATCAATAAATGAACATACTTATGATTCTGAAGCACCAAAAATCGAAGGAAATATAGCAGTTGACCGTATAAAACGACGTGCAGCTGAAACCACGGAATCCACATCAAATGTCATAAATTAATGTCTGGCCGGATTATCAGAAGCAGCTAAAGCAGGTGTAATTATAATATACAACCTACAATATATATATATATATATATATATATATATATACTACTAAGATAGAGATAGATGAAGGAAAGTGGTTGTTGCGGCAATGGTCCTAAATGGCCCGTAAAAAGCAAAAAAAAAAAAATATATATTATAAATATTAATATTGATTATATTATCGAATACGGTAGCTCAGGTTGTAACTTTAAATTATTAATTAAATAAGTCGTAATATTAATATTATTTTTACTTTATTTCGCTTTATTTCGCCTTTAACATTATAATATTATTATAGATTCAATTATGGTCCCTATTAATTATTATGTTATAATTTTTTTTAGGGAGCAATTCAATCAAATTATGCATTAAAAAAACAAGTACGAAGAAAACGAAACAATATACAAGCCGTATCTGAAGTACCGAAGGATCTTATAACTTTAGAAATACCTGAAGTGTATAAAATGTATTCACCTTCTGAAGGGCATGAAGAACAATTTTTATTAGCTGATAGTGGAACTGGAGCAGAAGAATTTTAATTTTTGGAAGACGTCGATATTTTGATATTCTACGAAACTCTAAGACATGGGTTAAGAGATGG
>NW_021773633.1:0-982 GCF_005508785.2 Acyrthosiphon pisum | reverse complement strand
GAATACTTGGGCGATTAGGTTTATAACGTCGCTCTTTGGGCAGGCAACTGTTTAGACAGGCATCCCCCAACCGGCCACCTGGCATGGCAGAAACCTACGGGTGCCCAATTAGAAATTCTGCCAAATAAGCGTTTGAACTAAGCCTTCGACCTGCTCTCGGACAGTAGCACCATACGGAAAAACATACGTATTAACTCATTATTTATAATCCCATTTTTTTAATAAGATATAGTTATGACTTATAACACTGCAATCGTCGTTCAATATCCGTAAATGTATGCAGTATCATTTATAGACCATCGTTTACACAATTATACTAAGGGTAGACTGTGAGTGTACCTGCCCACCACAAATAGTTGTTTTTTAAACACCTAGTTATATAAACCATGTGGAAAAACGTAATTAAAAAGACGTTATCAACTGCAGTCAATGATAATAATTGATAAGTATTATTGTTTATTGCAGAATATGGGTAATATTTGCATCGAACAAAAATAATTTAGTACGCTGATAGGGGATGTAGTAAGGTAAATAAATTAGTTTGTTCATTTAGTTATTTAAGCTTTATTTTTAAAAAAAAGTGAAGTTCACATCCTCCTAAAATCCAACTAAATCTCCGCTTAAGTTGTTTGTCACTACTCACTATCATATATTATAACAGTTTTACGGGACACATCCTGTGTGTAGTTGTGGGTTTGTGACCTTATAAACTAATTTTATAGCAATAAAAATAACCACGGTCCTAAAACCAATTCTAAACGGATCTCGAAGGTCGAACTGCTATCGCTATTCAAAAATGCTATTGGTTGTCGGTAAAGTATACCTACGTATCTTGAGACTATGTCGGATAATTTAAAAAGACCTGTTTCAGGTTGGTCGGCACCATCAAGGATCGAAAAACAATCTGAAAAAAAAATACAACCTATGATAATATATTATTATACATATATTAGTAAAATAACCATAGTATGTTTTGTACGTT
>NW_021773632.1:0-658 GCF_005508785.2 Acyrthosiphon pisum | reverse complement strand
TCATATAAATAGCGTTTAATTGTTTCGCGTAGGAAAAATTAAAAAATTCCGTTGACCTAACCCGGGAGGGGGTCGCATACAAATTCCAAAAATGGTCATACAAATTCATACAAATTGAGTTCTTGAATCTTGCAGTATAAAATATATGAATACTTAATTATTATTATTATTATTTATTTATAGGTATGTCTCCAGCCCCCTATCAGAATTTCCGATATTGCTCGAATACTGTTGTCGTACAAATTCTAAGAACCGTCAAACAAATTCATACAAATGACGTACCTACTAAATATTTGGATAGATATTTTCGAGATTTTCTTTTGATGGGGGGTTGGGGACATGTACGTCTAAAAGTAATATATTATTATAATATATAATATATAAGTATATACACGTCCAAAGGGGGAGAGGCTAAAGGCCCCTTAGCCCTCCCTCTTGGATCCACGCCTGACAGACATCGTTTGGCCTTGAGACTTATTGATTGTCATTACAAATGCCAATTTAATTGGAAATTGAACCTGTTTGAATTCAATTGCGACATCCATAGTAATAACAGGGATTCTTGGTAGTAATATACTAATATATCTTCTCCTCGGAACTTGCCATTCAAAATGCTGGTAGGTAACGATAACGTTTTTCATTAACTTTTTAATGACTA
>NW_021773631.1:0-2378 GCF_005508785.2 Acyrthosiphon pisum | reverse complement strand
GTATAAATTTAATACAAAGCTCCTGATATATTGTTACAATATCAGTTGAAAAATATTAAAAATACATAGGCACAATTTTTTTTTATAAGCATTTAAAGATCAAATTTTGACAAAATTTATCAAATTTTAATTTGAAAAATTATTTTGTAGTTAAAAATTTATAAAATGTTCAATTTTTGTATCTAAGAATTGAAAATTTAAAACAAGATTTCACGTAAGTAATTAATTCTGTTACCAAAAAATCTAAAAAATACATTTACGCAGTTTATTTTTATAGTCATTTTAAGTACAAATTTGGACGAAATTACATATTAAAAACCTAGGATAATTATTTTAGTTATTTTGTTGTGATTGTATAATATTATTCGTGGGTACTTGAAACTTCTAAAGTATACTATTATATATCTATGATAGTACCACGGTTTTTTGTTGATGTATAACGCGTTATAAGTACCTAATAAATATTATGATATGATTAATTTGGAATTTATTATAGGTACCTAATATAATATTATGTCATATACCTAGACTAACATACCGTCTCCGCTCAGAATCGTTTTTCTTATACAATGATATTATATCATTGAATTCAAATTTAATACCATCCATTATACAGTGACCCACTTGTAACCTACTGTACAGCAAAGCGAAATCCACTTACCCACCTTTTTTAAATTAATTTACTAACAATTCACAATTTTAAAGTGCTCATAACTCGCTTAAAAATTAAGATATAATAAAAAGCTCATGAGTTTGTTTAGATAATAATCTCACCTTAGATTCACTCTAGTTTTTAAATTAACGGAGCTACACGTGTTCTGCTTTGCGTATAATTTGCTATGTTACGCACTTGTAAGACGGAGACAACACATGCGGGTATCACGTCCTCTTAATACATTTATACACGATTTAAGATATATCTTAAATCGTGCATTTATATAAGGTGATTAATGATTATATCTAAATCTAATATTTCATAATGCACGCTCATCGAAACCATCACAGAAATCCACCACCGGAGGTGTACGTATTAGCGGCCACTTTTCGTTCTCCCGGCTTTATATGTATAATCAATGGTATTACTATTATATTATAACGCCGCTAGTACATTAGGATAATATTAATAATGTTATGTACATACTTACATGTTAGGTAGGTAGGTAGATATCTATATGCGTTATGGTTTCGTGATTTTCACCATTCCAACGATTTTCTAGGAACTAATTTATTATCAAGTGTATAGAGATAATAATAATGACCGTAATGTACGCTATAGACTTGAGTTTTAAGCTTTCCTGTGTTCATATTGTCGACAAAAAGAATATAGAATGATGGATTATACAGCCTGTTTGATGATGTTTTTCTACGCATTAATACGTACCTATATTGCCTATACGTTACGCCGTGACTTATCATTCCGGGTAAGACGCTTACGATAAATAAAATGTTTAAAACATCGGATATACGGCCATACGGTGAAATAGCTTTGCTCTATAGCTTGTTTTTGGAGTGTATTTCATTATTGAGTAGATAGGTCACTGTTTAATGGACGTGTTTGATTCGATTCCAATTCAAATTATTACATGTGAAAAACGTGTAAGCATATATGTGCAGTATACAGCAATAAACTATTGTAAATATATTGAGAATTTCAATTTGTGTATGGAAAACGTTAAGAAATCCATAGACACATCGTTCAGTGGTTTTCAAACAATGCGTCGAGAGCTTTGGAACTGTTAAATATATATATATTTAGATGTGAATGCTGTAAATTTACCAGGTATATTATTTTTACCCAAAAAAATATTGTGGGCTCATCTGGCATCTACTCAAATTCAATCAAAAACACCTTTCCCGTATTGCAGACATATCTTTTTATCAACTAATAATAAATTATTATATAATATATTGATTTTGGTATATTAGTATGTTAGTCTAAAAATATCTTTTTGGATATTACAAATTTACAAATGTTCAGCAATAAGTAATACACCACCGTGCCCTGCTTGTGTATTATAGACATTATAGACATTCCAAATTGTTTTAGCCCAAAAATATTGTATAAAAAAGTTGAAAGTGGGACACACATGTAATGAGACATTCTGTATAGATTATTTCATGTATTATTTGTCCTATATTTGATATTTTGATACCTATATAAATCTGATATGAAATTGTAATAAATTTGATTCAATATTGTTACATAGAACATTATGATAATAATAGGATATAATATGGATAATTGGATATGGTGAAAATAATGAAATATGTTTTCAAATTACAAGTTAGTATAATTTTCATCATATTGTTAAATATATTTACAGACCCATACAAATACATAAGGATAAATTTTATTTTCAATAATATTTTGAACTACA
>NW_021773630.1:0-894 GCF_005508785.2 Acyrthosiphon pisum | reverse complement strand
CAACTTCAGTATCTTGTTCGATCAGAAAGTGAATATCGTTGGTGCATTGGGGAGGTCAAAATTTAAATTTCCCGGTGGTTTTCAAAAGCGCCGGGAAAAACAAAAGAAAAATTAAGGAAAAACAGGAATTTTTACGCAAAATCGATTTTTCACAAAATTGAATTTGGTTTTTGGTGTAACTTTAAAAAAAATTACCGTAGATACATGAAATTTTGACTGAATGTTTATCTTAGCATCTTCTATACACCATAACATTTTCAAAATATTTTGATTTATTTTGAGCTCTTTACGGACATTTTCATTTTCCATTTTTTTTTAGTTTTTTTTCTAAAAATATCAATTAAATTTTTTTTGTTGGATAAAAAAGCTTGAAAATTTAATAGAAGGCTCCTAGTATATTGTTTCAGAGGCAGATGAAAAATATTAAAAATCGTTCGTCACAGTTTTTTTTTATAAGCATTTAAAGTTCAAAAAATGACAAAATATGGAAAAATCACGAAAATTTGCAAATTATTTCGAGTTAGAAATTCATAAAAATTTTTCTTTTTAAATCTAAGATATGAAAGTGTAATACAAGATTCCTTATAAGATTATCTACCTTTATCAAACAAAAAATATCTATAAGAAAGTCAAATTAAATTTTTATGATCGTTTGAAATTCAAATTTTTACAACATTGGATATTCACTCGATTTCTCATGTAGCGATTTCCTTATTTTGTTGTAATTCAAAAACGAATAACTGCAGATACATGAAAATTTTACTGAATGTTTATATTAGCATTTCCTATACACAATACAATTTTGAAAATATTTTGACTCTTTTTGAGCTGTTTACAGACATTTTCAGTTTTCAATTTTTTTAGTTTTTTTTTCTATAAATATCAATAAAGTTT
>NW_021773629.1:0-549 GCF_005508785.2 Acyrthosiphon pisum | reverse complement strand
ATTGTAATAATTTTAATAACTTTTCTGCACATGTATATTTTAATTATAAAGGGCTCAGCCCGTAAATTCTTAATAAATAAATAAATAAATAAATAAATAAATAAATATACTTTATGATGATTCATTGAAAATGTTCTATTTTAGCGTGTTACTACCACAACATTCTCAGTAGGTACACATATATTACCACATTATTATTATTTCTTTTTCACACTTCAAAAAACAATATCGCAACACCATTCAAATTGTAAATAATATTTAATACGACATAATTAATATTATAAGGGTTACATATTTTATTATGTTGTATAACAATATTATTTAGTAGGTATTCACTATAAATTCATATTCATACTAAATTTTCAATGTGAAATAATTGTATTATTTTGCTTTTAACTATCGAAGACATTGACTACGACATTAAAACGAATGTATAAATATTTATTCAGTTTGATGAGTCATTAAAGGAAATTAAACCCAGATTTTTTTATTTAATTTTTGTAATGCCATGGCCCATGACAGAGCATTATTATATAGCATAGTGTTACA
>NW_021773628.1:0-860 GCF_005508785.2 Acyrthosiphon pisum | reverse complement strand
AAAAAAAATGGACACTGAAAATGTGCCTTAAACAGCTCAAAATAAGTCAAAATGTTTGAAAAATGTTATGGTGTATAGAAAATGCTATAGTATAAACATTCAGTCAAAATTTCATGTTCCTACGGTAATTTGTTGTAGAGTGGCATCAAAATCGATTTTCTCGAAAACAGACTGCGTAAAAGTTTCTGTTTTTCCTTAATTTTTCTTTAGTTTTTCACTGCGCTTTTAAAAACTACTGGAAAATTTTATTTTTGGCCCCCCAAAAGTACCAACTAGATTAAATTTTCTATCAGAAAAGTGAAACTGTAGTTTAAGAAAATGTAAGTATTTTTACTGTCCTAAAAGGTGATGAAAAACACAAAAATAAAAAATTTTAATTAAAAAAAAAACACATTTGTAAATTCAATAAATTCATCGCTCCGCTCAGAATATAAAATATAATAAGATTAAACTTCAAGTTCAAGTTAGAACAGTCTGAACAGGTTAATCTTATCTGCAGACTAACCCAAAACTGTTATAGCATTTAATAAATTATAGGTACCTATTATATAATTTACTAATTTAGTGGTGAAACTAAACAAATTTTGAAATTTGAGTAAAATTATGACCTTTTTTTTAGGGGGCGGGGGGTGCATATTTGCGGTGCAGGGCCAGTTTGATCCATATTTCCCGGGCCGAAAAAATTCGCCAATCCGCCCCTGGCTACAACGCGGTAATCTCGGTAACCGATGTAGCAGTAGCCACACACTTTCGTCTCGTAGGAATAGGTACTAAGTATATTATAATATTATACGCGTATCGTTGTGTGCGCAGTTTCCGAAAGGTCAGTGGCGAAGAGATATACGCGTAAAAAATGAATG
>NW_021773627.1:0-853 GCF_005508785.2 Acyrthosiphon pisum | reverse complement strand
AGTGGCCTTTATTGGATGCTCGAATTTCACAATTGAGTTAAACAATTTGTTTATTTTGAAAAATGTCGTTGTTATTGCTGTTGCGGGCTAGGGAAATATTGAATAACGGAAGTGGCGATTTGTTTGTACGGTTGAGTATGTTTGAAATGCTGATAACTTTGTGTCCAAGGTCTCTTAGGCTATTAATGATTTCCTCGGTGGAAGTAGAGTGGTGGAGGTGACGTAATACAATGCGGAACGGTTGGAGAGCGCGGGGTAGATAACAATGAAAATCATCGATCAGATAAGATTAAATGGCTATATAATGAGCTCGTGTATTTGTCCGTAAAATTAAACTGGATTTTTTAGCTTTGCAGGTGAAGCTCTCTGGGCCCACCAAACGGGTAATTTCCTTATTGAGAGTAGTAAAGTCACTTACGTTTTTTAGGACGATGTCAGGAAGTTTGAGGTTATTCTGAACTGGCAACGTTACGCTGGATGGTGAGACGGGGAGGTCGGCGATATCAAGTTCTTCGTCTTCCGTTCTTAAGACTTCAAAACGGTTTGGGGAAACAAAAACTTTGCTCTTTTTGTCTTCGTGGACCGGAGAGTTTGGTGATGACGATGACGATGAGAGGGCTCTTTTTGTTGGAGTGGCATTCATTTTCGATTTGCGAACGGTGTTTTTGTTAATTATAACGATAGGAGAAACCACGTTAGCCATGGCAATTAAATAAACTGATAAGATACGTAACACATTACGGAACAGCGCACATGTTATCGCTTTGGCTGCCGAAGCCCGACTGATGTTAAAAGTTAAAATTTTAAATACCTTGTTAAATTAGTAGTCCTAAAATCAAACGCTAGTGGTTAA
>NW_021773626.1:0-1460 GCF_005508785.2 Acyrthosiphon pisum | reverse complement strand
CCACTTAATGCATAATACGCATAAAAAACAATACAGTAACAGTTCCAATAATTGCCAGCTTAAAACAATAAAAACTGAAATGCATGATAAAGAATCCGAACAGTTACTAAAATCAAATAATAGAAGACTCTCAGTATAAAAAATATATTTAACCATATAAACATACAGTTATACCAATAATAAAAAAAATATATAAAGAAATCAAAACACCCCACAACACGCTCAAAATTAAACAACATTTTCTTTTTCTTTTTTTTTCAAATACCTAGTTCAGTAATATATCCAAATCATGCAAATTATAGATTTTAGGATAGGAAATATATATCATTTACGTATTAGTACAATTAAATCAATGTAAGTTTATGTGTAAATGAGTAGCATAAACAAAAAAAAAAAAAACCACGAAGTATTATATAACTAATATATAAGAATTACAGAATAACATTAGCAATTACAAATAACCTACTTTAAGATATTAACCTAAGTACTAAAATAAGTATAAAATTATTAACCTATTTTAAGCTAGCATTAGTCAAAAAAAAAAAAAAAATGTTAAAGCAAGTAGATACAAAGAACGTGTAAAGTTTATTTTTTTTCTAACCTAATTTAAGTCAGCATAAGCATGAAAACAAATGTAAAAAAAAATAAAAAAAAAAATGTAAAATGATTAACCTAAGTTAAGTTAGCATAAGATATAAAAAATGTTAAAGCAAGTAAATACAAAAAATATTGTACAATTTTGTCTAACCTATTTTAAGTCGAAAAAAAAAAAACATGAAAATGATTGTAAAAAATATAAGTAAACAAAAAAAAAGAATGTATAACAATTAACCTAATTTAAGTTAGTATAAGGCACAAAATTAATTTAAATCAGTAAATATTAAGAAAAAAAAAAAATTTAACCTAATTTAAGCTAGTTTAAGTAAGAAAATAAATGTTAAGGCTAGGAAATACAAAAATTGTAAAAAATAAAAAAAAAAAGAAACCTCAGTTTAACTTTTAAGATATCATAATTTTTGTTTTTAAGTACATTATAAGTGAATTAACTATAAAATGTGTATAAGTAGATAAGCACACCTAAAATGTCACTGATTAAAAGTTAGAACCATATAAAAGAAAAAAAATTAGTATTTAGAAAATAAAAATATAGAATAAGGACAAAATATGTAAAATATTCATGATATGTCAACATGACAATAAATTGTACACAATCATTAAATTTGAGAAAAATTGTATAGCTATCATTACAATACCAGATAGGGAACTTAAAATATAAAATATATAAAATCATTAACAATAATAGAAACACAACAATGAAATGAGGTTAGAACGAACTTTTAATATCAGTTCTATCTTCCTAATTTCTCCCATATAATATGTAAGTTTCAATTTTTATTTCCATTATCCCTTTTAGATTGTAAAATAAAAAAAAAACATATGTAAATGTCCAGTTTAAATTA
>NW_021773625.1:0-831 GCF_005508785.2 Acyrthosiphon pisum | reverse complement strand
GATATTCACTCGATTTCTTACGTAACGATTTTCTTATTTTATTGTAATTAAAAAACGAATGACTGTAGATACTTGAAAATTTCACTGAATGTTTATATTAGAATTTTCTATACACGATAAAAATTTGAAAATAAATTGTTCCTTTTTGAGCTGCTTACGGACATTGTCATTTTTCAATTATTTTAATTTTTTTTTCTATAAATATCAATAAAATGTTATTTGTTTGGTAAAAATGCGTGAATATTTAATGCAAGGCTCCTGATATATTGTTACAATAGCAATTGTAAAATATTAAAAATACATAGGCACACATTTTTTTTATAAGCATTTGAAGTTGAAATTTTGACAACATTTATCAAATTTAAAATTGAATAATTATTTTGTAGTAAACAATTTATAAGATGTTCAACTTTTATATCTAAGGATTGAAAATTTAAAAGAAGATTTCACGTATATATTTAATTCTGTTACCAAAAATTCTAAGAAATATATAAGCACAGTTTATTTTTATAGTTATTTTAAGTTCAAATTTGGACGAAATTACATATTAAAAAACCTGAAATAACTATTTTAGTTATTTTGTTGTGATTGTATAATATTACTTGTGGGTACTTGAAACTTCTAAAGTATACTATTATATATCTATGATAGTACCACGGTTTGTTGTTGATGTATAACGCGTAATAAGTATCTAATAGATAATGTGATATGATTAATTTGGAATTTATTATAGGTATCTATTATAGGTAAATTTTTTTTTATACCATAGATATAAATGTATAATATTATATAGATATCTTATATCTAGACTGACAAACCGTCTCCGCTCAA
>NW_021773624.1:0-7884 GCF_005508785.2 Acyrthosiphon pisum | reverse complement strand
AATGTAATACACTAAAAAACCCCAAAAATGTTTACACCAAAAGATTCAATATAATGCACATAGGCAAAAAGCATTTAATTTTTTTCTACAGGATTTCACAATTTCAAGTCTTCCAGCGGATTTTTAATCCAAGAAAATAATTATTTGAATTTAATATTCAAGTGGATAGAGGGTCTCTATTTACACCACTGTAGCAGTAGATGCGTGGAAAATCTTCGAACGAGTTCAAACATGTTTGAAAATTGTTCAACACTTTTTTACTTTTATAATTTTTTTTTTATTGATCAAGAAAACGCTTTAACAACAATGGTTATTAGTAGTTACATTTTTTCTTTTTAAACAGTATTATTATGAAGATATTTTGTTAAATAAGCTATACATATCAGACATTTTTTGAAAATTTATTATTTTGTTGTTTACAATATCTTCGTCCGGTCCCAGGATTTCGGATAATTGTTTTTTTTTTCCTGAGGTCTTCGTATTTTAGATAATAAGTGAGTATGTGTTTTACTGTTGTGCATGTTCCACATGTGTTGCAAATTGGGGTGCTTTCTTTAGCCATTAAGAACCCGTGGGTGAATTTTGTGTATTCTATACTTAGTCTGCTTAAGACTGATTAATTTTTAGATTCTAAGTGAAACGATGAATGTATTGATTTTACAATGATGTGTGTGTTTTTTTTTTTATTTTTTTTTTGTGTCTGTCATCACCTTTTAGAACAGTAAAAAAAGCTTAGATTTTCTTCAACAGTATCTTTTCTGATAAGAAAGTGAATCTAGTTGGTATTTTGGGAAGGTCAAAAGTAATAAAATTTCCCAGTAGTTTTCAAAAGCGCCGTGAAAAACAAAAGTAAAATTAAGGAAAAAACGGTAATTTTTACACAAAATCTGTTTTCGAGAAAATTAATTTTGGTTTTTGGTGTAACTCTTAAAGAAATGACAGTAGGTACATGAAATTTTGACTGAATGTTTATATTAGTATTTTCTATACATCATAACATTTTCCAAATATTTTGACTTATTTTGAGCTTTTTACGAACATTTTCAGTTTCCATTTTTTTAATTTTTTTTTTAATATAAATATCAATACAAATTTAATTGTTGGTTAAAAAAGCTTGGAAATTTAATAGAAGGCTCATAGTATATTGCTTCAATGACAGATGAAAAAAATTAAAAATCCATAATCACAATTTTTTTTTATAAATATCTATAGTTCAAATATTGACAAAATATGTATAAATTATGAAAATTTGCAAATTATTTTGAGTTAGAAATTAATACAAATACATAGGCACAAATTTTTTTTATAAGCATTTAAAGAACGAATTTTGACAAAATTTATCAAATTTAAAATTGAATAATTATTTCGTAGTTAAAAATTCATAAAATGTTCAACTTTTTTATCCAAGGATTGAAAATTTAAAACAAAATTCTACGTAAATAGTTAATTCTCTTACCAAAAAATCTAAAAAATAGTACAGCTTATTTTTATAGTCATTTTAAGTTCAAATTTGGATGAAATTACTTATTAAAAAACCTAGAATAACTATTTTAGTTATTTTGTTGTGATTGTATAATTATATTCGTGGATACTTGAAACTTCTAAAGTATACTTTTATATATTTATGATAGTATCATGGTTTGTTGTTGATGTATAACGCGTTATAAGTACAAAGTACCTAATGGATACTGTGATATTCCTGTGTATATTATAGTGGATATTATAGGTCAATATATTTTTTAATACCATAGATATAAGTGTATAATATGTCTTATACCTAGACTGACATACCGTCTCCACTCAGAATCGTTTTTCTTATACAATGATATTATATCATTGAATTCAAATTTAATACCTTTCATTATACAGTGACCCACTGACAGACCCTTCTGTACAGAATAGCAAAATCCACTTTCCCACCTTTTTTTTTTTTTCATTAATTGTTTCCAAATTTTTGTTTAATTTTTTAACTAAATGTGTTTAACATTTTTTCGTTGTAAATTTCATTAGCCAAATCCTTTTCAAAGCTTGTGATTCTTAAGTCGATGAAACGCAGCTGTAAGTAGGTATGATAACTATTAACTACTAGCTATCATATTACTTTTTAACAAAATTTTATCTTAGAATCGAGAAAAAACTTAACTACCTCGGTTCACATGTTGATGAACTCAGTTTTGTGGTACTATAATAATTACAGCTTACCTACAGCTGTTCAGGCATATTATATATTTGAAATCATTTTTCCGAGATTCACGTGTGTGAATATAAAGCGTAGCGCACCCGACTATACCCGAGTTACTTACCACTTAGTAATAAGTTATAACAACTCAACATTTTTAAGTGGTCATAATTTAATAATTATACCATTATACTATATACGGGGAAATTTGGAGATATTATTTGAAAAATTGAAAGATAGTTTAATATTTTTTTTCGAAATTCACGCAGTTAAGATCACGTCATGACGACGGTTGCATGTACCCACCTAAAGGTATTATAAAGGTATTATAATTTAAAGTGCTGAAGTTTTGACTTCTGTGGCGTAATCGCAAAAACGTTTTGACGTGAAAAAGTCCATGGTATACCATGTCATATTATTATATTTATGGAATCTATGGACATTTTATCATGTTTTGTATATTAATATATTAAATATATTAAGATCCGTGGAAAACCAAATCCACATTCCACTTGGCGTAATACAGGGATTAGGAAATGGTACCTTTAGGTAGTTTGTCAAAAATTGTGTGACACACATCGATCTTGGTTCACGGTTTAATAATATTATCAGAAAACTCAAAACATTCGAGTCCAATATTACAATGCAAAGTCAATACTATACATTATATCATATTATTTTATTATTATTATTCAATTAGGTATATCATTATTATCGCCGATTTTTAAAAAAATAAATAACCCATTATCAGTAAATTTTCTAAATTGTTAAAACGTTAAAAATACGATTACGCTGTTAAGTTATATTTTTGTTCTGCGAAATTCTCTCATTATTTGCGTGTGAACATCTGGACAATGATTGTAAACTGTTGTGTAGTACTTACCCATTCACGAATAGGACTTTAATATTTGCTGAACATAACTGACTCGTCCGACAATAAATACTAAATTCACTCGAAGGAACGGTTTTGGAAGACACTAGTCGTGATATGCAATACTACCATATGCGTGTGTGTGCAAAGGTCCTTTGTGTATATTAAATGTCAATACAGTGAAACTTCCATTTAACTAAATTTTAAGTTTAACGAATCATTTTTGAGAATCAAACCAAAATGTACCTAATGATAATATTGTACCCTGCAATAATATTATACCAATTATACAGCGACAACGTTTCATTAGATAATTCAACGTCTTTTAATGCAAATACCACAATCGTTTTTATCGAGTGAGAGAAAGAACTAGATTTTATATAATATATTACTTCAAACCACGACGAAAAATATATCGAGTTTGCGTCAAGTTTCAGTTAAACTGCAGTTCTAATCTTTTGTTTTTTAGTGTTTTAGAGTGAATTACCGTTATTGCCAAACTCAAAGGCAAGGACATTAGCTGTGTTCTCCCATTGGGTTTTACGATATTTACATTTTTAAGCGAATTTATAAATTTTAATATTTTAGCTGCATAACTCATTTGATTATAAAATTATCGTAAAAACCCACGAGAAACCACAGATAATTTCTCAACCTTTAAGCTTGGTAATTGGTCAATCTTGCACTCTATATTGTTGAAATTTACTTCACATAATTGGAACTGATGAACACAAATTTCCTATATTGTAAGACGGAGCGACGCTTGCGGTTTTGGCGTCCTCTTATGCATAATTTCTATTCTGATCAATCAACGAAAATTGTATGCTCAAATAATTCAGTGATTAATATTATAGGTTACTGGTCATGCATATTCGGTATAGAAAATATAAATACTCATATTATATAAAACAACAGGTAAGTTATCGGTATGTAACCCCGAAATCAAAACTTTCGATTATCTTTTACAACATGTTTATATCTAACATTAACAAGAGTTGTAACACAGAAATGTTAAAAATAGTTTTACACTAATTAATAGTATATGTACATTTTTGACATTCGACTGTGATGGACGAACTTTAGATTGAGGTTACGAATTTAAAATCGAGTAAATATAATATACCTAATAAATAACAAGTATGTCCAGTTCATCTTGGCACTTCGCAAACGTTACAATTAAAAAAAAAAAAATGATCCGAAAACTATTTTATCTATAATATGGAAAAAAATATAGTTTTCGGATCAAATTTTTTTTTTTTTTATCGTAACGGTTCAACTTATAAAGTGGTTGCAAAAATCTAAAAATATGTTCGATTGGAGATGATGTAGACGTACTGGTATATTATACAACTAATGTCCGTATGCACTGTCAATTTGTGTGTCACATAAATTGACTACGCACAAGGACATAAGACGTGTTCAACTATATAGGTATTAAAAACTTTTTATTTTTAATTTGAATCCCAAAATAATTATGTCCGTAAGTGTTTTTAAAAACTGGACCAAATCAAAATGTTTTAGAAACTTTTTCTTTAGATATGCTGGATATTGCTGGATGAACAATTTCATGTACCGTGACATGTCGAACCCTCCATCCTTAGGTGACGTTCTGTAGTATGAGTGTGCGATACAGAGCGAAACGTAAATACCTAACCGACAATCGTTATTACTATTATGGTTTGTAAATCACACGCACATATGAGACGGCGGCTGAGATTATTGTCGAAATGTTATTTTTCTGTGGTGAGAATATAATAATTTATTTATATAAATATTAGTTCATATTATGTTCGATTCAAATTCCATAGAAGAGGCCCGAAGGTGTTGACAAACGCATACAGATTATAGTTTAAAATGTATATTTTTTTTTTATTATTATTATTTATTAAAAGAATAACTACAATCACACGTAATTTTGTACAATAAGTAATTTTGTTTTGAAAGAAATAACGGTGAATATAATAAAGTGGGTAAATGTTCATCTTGACGTGTTTAAGTGTTCAATATAATTATTAAATATCAAATGTGTAACGTGATATTTTAGAAATTTCTGTAACAGCCCATGCCCGCGGATTTTTCTAAAAAGAACATAAACCTTTATGGGATATAACATAGTATTACATTACTAAGTAATATGAAAGTAGATTAAGTAATCAAAAAATGTTGACATTAATTTTTTTTAACGTAACGTGTAAAAATTTTAAATTTTTCAATAAATAATCATTGTGTAAAAAAATATTTCAATCAACATTATTTTGCTAGCAAAAAATAGGTCCTGAAAGATTTTATTATTAATCTTAAGCAGTACGCGTGCACATAACACATAAGTAATGGTACTATGATATGGTAATTTTTTTTATAATAATAGGCAATCCAAATGAGGCTTTTTACTTTATTAATTCTTTTCTTTTTGAAGTATTTATAACATCATACATTTTTGTTATTTTTTTATCATAGTGATTATTTAATTGTTATAATCAGAGGCAGAATAACTACCGTCTAACCTATCGAATTATCATTAATAAATTTGCGTAGAAAGTTAAAGGGATCTTTCTGTATAGCTGAATAAATAAATAGTTATTTAACACGACGTAGTTGGGACGATAACCGACTATTTAAAAACTAAAATAGATTTTAAAAAATTTTGAAAACAGTCTTTTTTTTCATAAATGACGTGACGATTACCCTTATGTTTGCTGCAGACATACGTGCGATATAATATAATAATAAATTATACGACCATTAATGAAGTATAAATATATACGTATCGTCCGCGTAAATAGTAAAAGAAAATCGAAAATCCGTTGTTTTCGCATAAAATAAGGCTACACAGCTCACAGCCCACATATTATATTATGTTATGGCAATAAAAATCACCGAGGAGTCGGGAAAATTTTCTCATCAATAAATAAGTCAATATATATTGAGTACGTCTAATGTATAAGCCGTTTTATACGTTTGTAGATCGATATTATTTGGTAATGCTATTATTAGTGAAAATAATTAAATAACATAGGCTTCGCTTATTATTAATGTATCGCTATAATAATATAATATTAATATATGCCCTTGTTTTCAAAAATTCAACATATTTGAAATAAAGTATTACTGTAAAAGGTCCCACCCTATTATAAGAAGGTGCCAAATCCACAGTATTTTTGATTTTCGAATGGCGCCTGTAGATGCAGACAACGGATAGTTTGTAAAGCTTCCAACGTTCTATTTAGAAATTTTGAGGTTACGGATTTATTTTACACTACACTCGAGAGTAGGTACCTATGCCATGCCAAATATTTTGTTTCCAGCATACAAACGGCATGCCAAATTTGAGGTACCAACTTCCAATTTTGTACATCCTAAATATTTTAATTTTAGATTTTTTTTTGTATTTAAATTTTAAAGCGAGATATGAACATTTTAAAATTGTCGACCAATGGTCGTAATATCTTGTTTAAAATTTAAAATTTCGGGAAAAAAAGCATAGAATGATCTAAGTTTGATGACTAACAACACATAACTGGTACAGCTAAATACAAATTTAATATCTATTTGATATATGTAAGACATTGACAATGCACGGGCGACCAAATTACTCATTTAGCTTTATTTGCAAGACGTTATCAATGGTAGGTATAACTGAACGAGCATTGAAGTACAATTTAAATTTTAAAGTATAAATCTACGTTATAAGTTTTTATAATATTTGGTACGATTAGGTGGAAATGTGTGGAAATAAGTAAGTATAGTGAGTACCTTACTCGTCTAAACTTTAAACGCCATTGAAAAAGAAAATTAAAATGGTTTGTGCAATAATGTTCAATAATGTCTGTACATCAACCATCACATGTAAAATAATATATTAATTATATTGCACCTGAAATAAAAAATGAAGATACTTAAAAGTTTCCTTTAAATGGGTCGAAAATCGATTTAGGGTGGTATTATATAGGTCTTAGTGGTCTTACTATAGTTAGGGTGACCATATGCTCCATTTTATTTTACATCTCGTTTCCCGTCTAGAAAAAATACGAACGGGGTGCTTTTTGTCTCTGTGTAAATCCCACTATCTCTATACTCTATATACTATCGTCTATTACAATATGCGCATAAAATAATCGTATTAATAATGATCGTGATTACACGAAATAAAATATAAGGTAATATTTTTATAGATTTATAATGAATCATTGAAGTCCCCATAGCTATATTTTATAACAGACTATTTTCGCGTACAACGAGCATCAAGCCTCGAAAAACAATATATCAATAACAACGGATAAAATATGTTATTTTCGATTTGAGGGGGTGCGGTCGCTGTGGCCGAAACGTATCGCCAAAAAGACGTAAGCACCTCTGTATTATCGCAGCGATACCGTGTATACGGTTATTGAGTTAATCTATACGGCGCTCACCTTCTTGGCCGGCCCCATCCAGCACGATGGTCCTGGTTGACATGAGTCTGTCCATGCGGTTGGCCAGCATGTCGTCCAGCAGAGCGTTCTTGCTGTCGGCGTCCGGCGCGGCGTCCAGGGCGGCGTGGTCGGCCCGGTCGGCTTGTGGATCGACGGCCAACGACTTGCCAGCCCTAGCGGTCAGGGTCACGCCGTCCGCGACGGTCACCGCGGGCTTGCCGAGTGCACGGTCAAGGGCCGTTAGCGCTTTTGACTTGAGGCACACTGTGGCCGGTTCGGCCGAGTCGCCGTCACCGAAACAGTCGTCCAGCACCGACCACAGGACCGCGCCGAATCCCGTCGAGCCCGCGCCGTCCTCTTGCCGTGGCTGTTGTTGTGGTGGTGATTGTTGTTGTCCCTGTGGCGGCGGCGGCGGCGGCACG
>NW_021773622.1:0-816 GCF_005508785.2 Acyrthosiphon pisum | reverse complement strand
AAAAGGACAAAATATGAAATAGGTACGTAGTGCCGTGGAAATATAATTGTTATTTGTGTTTGCTTTTTAAATACAAATAAACAACTATTAATTTTCTTGATAAACTTGATAATATGAAAATACAACATAATTAAATAATTAAAACAAAAATACTATCCTATTGATATGTAGCCCAAGTCAGATTTAAAATTATGTTTTACATATTATATTAAAATAATCTAAGACGAAATTTATATTCTATTTGGTTAGGTTTTTTTTATAAACTGTTTTTTTATCTAATTTATTTTTATAGTTCAAGATATCAAATAAACAACCGTGTTCTTATTATTTTGGAAATTTATAAAATTTAGAATGTACAATGTAGATTTTTTAGTATATACATTTAATCCATAAGTTATAATCCATGATAAAGTAAATTTCTTTATCATGTTATAATCATCATATTAAAATTGTCAGTACATAATCACATTTTTGTTTCATTGTATTTTTCCGTATCTAAACATATTAAGTTTTGATTGTAACAAATATTAAAAATGAAAAATGTATGATATTGATACGTTGTAAATTAAATATTGTTCTTTTACATAAAGCTTTTTATATTTAAAGTAAGCAATGGATACATTATTTAGATTTGTTAATAAATAATTCATACATGTTATTATCTATTATCAATATTATTTATTCTAAACCTGAAACTTAGAAATATTGACCACAGATTTTAGCTTTAAATGCACCATTATAATGGGCCAGTTGTACCGTCTATACGGTTAAACTTCGATTAAGCTTAATCAGCTGATAACAGATATTTAATCGGGC
>NW_021773621.1:0-784 GCF_005508785.2 Acyrthosiphon pisum | reverse complement strand
AAATGACCGTAGATATATGAAAATTTGACTGAATGTTTATCTAAGCATCTTCTATACACGGTAAAATTTGGAAAATATTTTAGATTTATTTTGAGCTCTTTACGGACATTTTCATTTTCCATTTTTTTTTAGTTTTTTTCTAAAAATATCAATAAAATTTTATTTGTTGGATAAAAAAGCTTAAAATTTAATAGAAGGCTCCTAGTATATTGTTTCAAAGGCAGATGAAAAATATTAAAAATACATAGGCACAATTTTTTTTATAAGCATTTAAAGATCAAATTTTGACAAAATTTATCAATTTTTAATTTGAAAAATTATTTTGTACTTAAAAATATATAAAATGTTCAATTTTTGTATCTAAGAATTAAAAATTTAAAACAAGATTCCACGTAAGTAATTAATTCTGTTACCAAAAAATCTAAAATATACATTTAAACAGTTTATTTTTATAGTCATTTTAAGTACAAATTTGGACGAAATTACATATTAAAAACCTAGGATAACTCTTTTAGTTATTTTGTTGTGATTGTATAATATTATTCGTGGGTACTTGAAACTTCTAAAGTATACTATTATATATCTATGATTTTACCACGGTTTTTTGTTGATGTATAACGCGTTATAACTTATAAGTACCTAATAGATATTATGATATGATTAATTTGGAATTTATTATAGGTTCCTATTATAGGTCAATTTTTTTTTAATACCATAGATAAGTACATATATGTCTAATACATGACAGAAAAACCGTCTCCGCTCAGAATCGTTTTTCTTATAC
>NW_021773620.1:0-1606 GCF_005508785.2 Acyrthosiphon pisum | reverse complement strand
TTATATAGTGTTCCCATATAACTATAGTTATAGCGGTATAAATATATATATATTTGTATTTATTTAAATTAATTTTAAAAATAATATGCATACGATATAACCTTTCTTAGTACTTACCTATATGTAATATCTATACCTAATGATTTAACTATATTTATCAGTATGTTGTTGTCAAAAATAAAAAAAATATATATACAGGTTGATTCTTTTATCACGAAACACTCATTATTTCAAAAAGTACATTGTATTAATTTTGTATTTGTATTAATGTTTTTGAAAATATGTTTTTACATAGTTTAAAGTTGTTAAAAATACAACGTTTTTATAAAAAAAAATATTTTTTTAAATATTTTTTATCCTTATAAATGTTTAAGTTTTACTTTTTTGAATGACAACATAGAGTTTTAATTTCATATTCCGAAGCAGACTATTTTTCTAAGTATTTTGATTTATAAAAATCGAATTTAGGTCGAGTAGGTTATGAGTTATAACTTATAAGTTATAAGTATTTAAAGTTTCGATTGGCCGATGGAGTGGTACGGGGTTACCCTGCAAAATGTTTGTCCACTACTCCGCTTGTCTAAACTTTAAATACTTATAACTCATAAGCTACTCGTCCTATATTCAATTGTTATGGATCAAAATACTTAGAAGAATATGCTGCTTTGGAAAATGTAATTTAAACTCTATTTTGTCATTCAAAAAAGTAAAAATTTAAAACATATATAAGGATATAAAATATTTTTTTAACAACTTGAAACTATGTAAAAAAATATTTCAAAAACATTAATACTTTTCCAAAATAATGAGTGTTTCATGATAAAAGAATCACTCTGTATAATATAATTTTCATATTATTGCACACCAGGGATCGGCAACCATTTTGATGTTAAGGGCCAACAAGTAAAATATATACATTTTTCACGGCCTATCATTTGAATATAACTTGTTTTATTTTTAACAGCATTTTTAGTCATATAAGATTTTATTTATTTAAGTTTACAACTACTGTTAGGTACCTACTTAGTTTAACAAGGAACCTATCTATAAACAAACAACGTTTTAATCCGCAGTTTCCTGTCCATACTATCATAGTTCATGATTTCCGATTTGTATACATATTGTACAATGTACATTTTATTGGCGGGCCACATGCGTATTGCCAACCGTTGTTGTACACGGACACAAAGCGCATGTTTATTCGGTTGCATACGCACACTTTTGATTTCGACCCCAAAAAGGACGATAGACACAAATCACGCATTTTATCGGTCACGGTATAACTAAACTTATAGTGGGTTAAAATCACACACTGTGTTGTTAAAAATCAGATGAGATAATAAGATAATAAGATACTATACAATAATCATGCGAACACGTTTTAAAACAATAACAAGTTAGTAAATACATAATAGTAATATTTTTGATTTTTAATTAAATTATATTTATTTTTAGGAGTACCTACTTGTTTAAATCTTGTCCGTATAATATTGTACATATTATATATTATAAAGTACTACTGTAAAGACCTTTTTGGAGTCAAAATCATAGGTGTGGGGTATTTGGATACAACAATTTTAAAAATTGCGTGGTTTTAACCTACCAA
>NW_021773619.1:0-802 GCF_005508785.2 Acyrthosiphon pisum | reverse complement strand
ATCGATGACCATAAACCCATAATCGCTATGATTCCAACATAAATGAGAAATTTTACGAAATTCTGAGAAATCCATATCTGTAGACGAATGATCGTTGAATATATGTCGTAAATTTGTATCATCTTGTTTTAGTATCATTAAAAAGTTTGAGTTATCTCTTATTAGCTGTTTCGATATTTTAGAATATGTCTGTGCTAAATAAAATACAGAGGCTATGATTATATTTATGACAGGATTACCACATCATTTATATACGGTACTAAAAAGTAGGAATCCAGACACATTGGAACTATGTATTAAAATAGCTATGGATGAAGAGTTAGAATATAACTCCAAATTAGAAATGGAAAAATTGCAGGGAAATGCACAAAAACAAAGTGAAAAACAAATAGGCGGTAATAACGACGAAAAACATGTCGAAAATAATAAAAATCAAACATTTAATCGTAGGGGTAACGGAATGGCGTATCAAAATAATAGAAATAATAATTTTAATAATCGTAATAATTATAATAACGGGTACAGAAATATTAGTCGCGGCGGAAATAATAGTTTTAATAATAATCGAGGCGGATACAGTAATTTTAATAATCGAAATGGATATAATAACAACGGTTATAGACAAAACTTTAATAATGGTAATAATTATCAGCAAACTAATAATCAGAATAGAAGTGACACCGGATGTTACACATGCGGGAAGGCTGGTCATATCGCAAAAGATTGCTGGCAATCGGTCGGTCGTCCGAACGGTCGATCGAGCGGAAACGCAAATGATAATCGAAATAACGGAGCGCGTAAT
>NW_021773618.1:0-1727 GCF_005508785.2 Acyrthosiphon pisum | reverse complement strand
TAATAATAATTTGATATCAATAATTATTTATTTTATTTAGTATAACTTTTAACTATTAAATATTTATAATTAATCATTAATATTATTTACTGTATTTATGTCTTTTGTTCTAATATGTTTTACATTTTTTTCTGTGGTATTAGCCATATTACCTATTTAATAATTACTAATTATTACTAATTACAATCTTTTTATTCCTTTTGAATATTTCGTGATGACAAATAGTTCCTAAGTTAATCACCTAGATGGTGCTAGTAGGCAGTCCAGACATATCGCGGTTTCGTAGCCGTTTTCTGCCTATGCCAAGCATAGGCCGTTGGGTAACCAGTATAATTATCTTTAATCGTGGTTGATAGCATGGTAAATATAGACTAGGAAACCGTGTGCGGCGGTTATTTATTTTTAAATTATTTAATTTACAATATTCAATTATCAAAAACTTGTTTGTTGTTGATTTCTTATAAATTTTCACCATAAAATGCATTTATATACTCAAAATCTTTAAATATGCATAATCATATAAATTTGGTAAAATATGCAAAAATATGCAACATCAACTTTTGTATTTCAACTGTATGGTCCATGAAACGAATTTGTATCGAATCAGATTTGAAATATGCAGCTTCCTGAGAAAGATCCAAATGCATAAAGTTCCGAGCCCTGTTTATTAGTATTCGGTACAATAAACTAACTTATAAAAATGTTCTCTTGCTGTAAATTTATGACACTTTTAGATGTAACAGACAATTTTTGTTTTCACATACATGAAATATTTCAAAAAAATAAATTTCATAAAATTATAAAAGCCTAATTTATTAAAACACATACCTATAGCCTATAGGGATCGATTCCCCCAAAAACATCGAATCCCAGAAAATCCTCATCAATTTACATGGTGGTAGTAAGATCGCATATTAGAGTATTGAATCTGTGTCTAGTTATTAGGTAAGTCAATGTAGGTTGAAAACCTGTACCTACTGTTAAAACCTTTATGGCTTTATCATAAGCTATTTAAAACATATATAAATATATAATACGACTTTATGACGCATGTTTTATCGTAAAAAACTCCTGCACGACCACTACAATAATATAATAATATATACGAAATAATAGCACTAATAATCTTAAAAATCATTGTATACAAAAAACGATTCCTATCGAAGACCCAAGTGATTCTAAGTCTATAATATTACTAAGTAACTTAATGATTTTATTTTGATTAAAGTAATTTATTTTACTATTTGGTATTATAGTACGACAATTTGTTATGAATTCTAACTCAAAATAATTTGCACATTTTCGTGATTTTATGGTGTATAGAAAATGCTAATACAAACGTTCAGAGAAAATTTCATGTGTCATTTGTTCTATAGTATTTTAATATTTCTGATGTTTTTTATTTGTTTTATTCCCGACAAAAACTGATCGGGTGTAGGTACTTATAAAAACATCTATTTATTTGTTTGAACGTTTGATATCATTCTTTCTAACCTCGTTAAAAATATATCTAACTCAAATAATATATTATTTTAGAACAATAATTTGTTTTTGTACGTCTATTGATTCAATATTTATGTTATTATAGATGATTTTATTTTTTTAAATATTTTTACTAAGTTGTTATCATATCTTTGAAATTTGTAACTTAAAATAGATACTTGGTCTTGAGCTAACAAAATAAATTACAAAAATACTCCAGGAATTGACGCAAACTAGAGGGGTGG
>NW_021773617.1:0-1492 GCF_005508785.2 Acyrthosiphon pisum | reverse complement strand
TACTATAAAGAAGTTAAAATTATAGTCAATGGACCATTAAATATATTATTTATTCACTTGAAAACTGGCATTATTATATAACTATTATTATGTTCTCATGTTGTCATTGATGTTGATCTTACACAAGTATAAATAATACTAAAAATAATAATAAAAATACCTACTAAGTTATATTTACTTAATTGCATTTTATGTAGATGGAACATGTGAATATATCACATTTTTGTTAATTATTTACAATCCATAGATTACACAAAGGCTTTTAATTTTTATTTATAATTTTTATTATTAGGTTCAATCAGGGGCGGATTTACCCATAGGCAACCAAGGCACTGGCCTAGGGCGCAATTTTTTAGTTAATTTTTACTTTTTAGTTTTTCATAATTTCATAATTCTATTTACCTAAATTTATATTTTATATTAATTGTTTTTCGTTTTCAACTTGCATGAAACTGGAGAATGGCTCACGTTGTCACGTCGCAGTAACGTTTTAATTAATAAGCTATAATAACCTTACCGTTTGAGTTTAATCCTGCGACCAACGCGCGCCGCCATCGCTAGAGGTTCGACATCGATACTCGACGAGGCAGTTTTCCGGCGTTGCCTATGTTAATGCATGGGAGATGGTATACGGGTATGCGGCGTCAACACGTACAATATTGTGAATGGCGCATGCGCAAAACGCCAGCCAAGGCGGTCAAATATACTGCCTCGGGCCGCCGAGTACATTACTATATTGTATATAGCCGCTCTACTAGCTAGGTGGGATACAGCTCGCACAGTGCTTAGTGGAATGACCCGCCTCACCCCGCACCCGGCACCACAATTAGAATACTGGAATTAATTCTGGAAATCAGGTGTCTTGATAAAGTAATTAATAATATTAAATATTGCGACGACGCGCGACGCTGGCACTGTCGCCTGTCTCCTGTATAGTGCATACTGCTCAGAAATCTGCTGATCGATTACGATTATAGATACTAGAGTGCTCATCACCAAATCATAGATAATTTTGCTACAGATAAATCAAGGCGCAAAATGATTTAATTATTGTACAAGTATACAAATGTACCTATGCAAAATTGTATTAATATTTATTTGTTTAGTCGGTATGTATATAAGTATAAAAATACCTAAATACAATTTTTATAGTTTTGTTTTATTTCATGGATCATTACTTCCCCCCCCCCCCCCGTGGGAGCACGCCAATGTACGGAGGGCTAGTGTTGTAATGCCTAGGGGCGGAAAAATGGTAAGTCCGCCCCTGGAAATAAGAGTTACTAAAAGATCGGTATTATAAGTTGTTATCCACGAAAATTGTTGTAGGTATCCTACATTTCTATATTTCTATATAATAGTTAGCCAACTATACTATAATATATCCATATATAGATTTACTAAGTATCCCTGTAAGGTATGGGCTGTAAGGAGTGGTTCGTACAAAGTATCCATTGTCATCCATACCAATACAATTTCTAGGATGATCATGGAC
>NW_021773616.1:0-1664 GCF_005508785.2 Acyrthosiphon pisum | reverse complement strand
GTTTGGTGAAAGTTAGAATTAATGTCATGGATATTTTATGAGATTAAAAATTTAAGTTTTATTTACTGAAAATATTTATTATTCAATATTCATGATAAAAATTAAAACATAATTTTTCTGAAAACCAAATACAATATTATTAATTTTTTTTTTTTGAGGCTTCAACAGCAATGGTCATTAGCTTGTGGAACTGTAGGTTAATTCAATATTATTATTATTATTATTATTATTAAGAATTTGTTGTTTTACTTATTTGTCTCAATTATTTTTATTATAATAATGCTATATTTAGTTAGTTTTTATAGAAACTAAAAGAGCCTAAAAAACATAAAAATATATACATGTGGGCATGTGGCACGCTAATGGTAAATAATATGTTAATTTGAATCAATAAAAAAAACATTGTATACCTAATGGTTAGGATTAATGGTAATATATTAATTATATATTTATTTTAGGCATGTAGTTGTTTATTAATGTTACATTAAATAAACTTATTTGAGGGGGTGCAAAGCCTGACGGATTAAGGCGTCGGTCCGGACGCGTACCGTCGCCGGTTCGTATTCCGGTCATGGACGGCATCGCTCTCCGGGCAGTTCACACTGTCTGGAGAAAGAGACCCCCGCTCCCCACCCGGGCATGGCAGAAACCTACGGGTGCCCATTAGAAATTCTGCCAAAAAAACACACGTGTTTTCAAATATATATGCATCAATATACCCTTTCTTCGCCCAAAAACAATTCACAGCCTTGTGCCCCGGCTTTTTGCACGTAAAACAATCTGTAATCAATTATAATTAAAATGTTTTAATATTGGTACATTACGTCATTAACTGCAGCGGCAGCGGTTGCAGTATGCAATACAGCGGCTGCATCGCATACTGTTGTGGTTGTGGCTGCATCGCATACTGTTGTGGTTATGGCTGCATCATATTATACAGTGCCGCATCAATAGGGGAGGCAGTGTATGCAATGCATTCCCAGGCCAGGTTTTATGTTATGGGGGGGGGGGGGGCATCATCAAAAAGGAAAAATTAAGCAATTTATTATTAAAAAAAAAAAATGGAAAATATACATTCCATATTTCTATAATAGATGTTTATTACAATACTACGCCAAATGATGAATAAATATCCGATAAAATTGAGACCACTGATAACTGATAATCTTTTTTACATGTACGATGGTAATTCACATTTGAATATTAAAAATAGATTTATTTATAACTCTCAACATAGTACACACACAAACACACGCTCGGGCCCATGGATATTATTACATGATATATCAGTAATCAGTATACCTAATACCATTGATTTTACATAATGCTAACACCTACTATTTACTAATATTACTCGTTGAATTTGATCATTTTTGTGTGTTATACCTACTTAATTTTTAACTTTTGTAACTAAGTCAAGCTAAGTACTTCTGTGAAAAATGATGAAACCAAATTCCTTAGTGGTGCTGCTAAAAGGAAGAAAAATAAAGAACAAAAAGAAATTAATTTAAAAACGAATAAAAATTTTTTTTTAAACTGGATCAACTTGAACAAAGTAAGTTTTATTCGAAATATTTCATTTTTGTAGTTTATTTATTTTTAATATTTTTACAAATTGCAAAGCATACGCGTAACTAAACATAAACGTAAACACTAAACCAATA
>NW_021773615.1:0-1491 GCF_005508785.2 Acyrthosiphon pisum | reverse complement strand
GAATATAATATTTTCAAAGTAGACAATAAGCATTAAACTAATAATTATTGAAACATAAGCAAATACGTTGTTCACACGAAGACACGAAGAAGAAACTGCAGTCCATACAGAAAAAGTAGAAATAAATATAAGAATAAAAAAAATAAACGATCAAATTCAAGAAAACGAAAATAAGCAAGATAATAAATACTTACCTAATAAAATACAAAAAGAGAAGAAGAACTAATTACCACAGAATCAAAGTATAAAATCTCATAGAAGAACAACAAACATTTACTGCTATTCGTCGAAATAAAAATATTATACTTCAAACTATGAACAATCTCTAAGAAATTTTATTGCCACAAAAAGACCAATCAATAAATTATTACAACTTCATATGTATTCATTTTTTTTTCCATTTATATTAAAATTATATAGTTCAATTAAAGTTGATTATTGAATTAAAATAGTTATGTAATGAATAATGTACAATTAATCATTAATATGTATTTATAAATTATATGTTTCTAAAACCTTACATAATATTGCCACAGGTAGAGATTTGTTTGTCTGTTTAAAATTTGACTTGTTGTAATTTGTGTTTATTATTTTGTATGTTTAATTTATGAATTGTGGCTATTGTCATTTCTTTTAGAATATTATTTTTTGTACTAACATTTTGAGCTAATTCAATACGTAAGCAATCCGTAGGATATTTTCAATTATCTATCTTTAATTTCATTTGTAATATTATTATTATTTTTGTTATATTTTTACCATATTCTCACATTCTCTCGCTTCAAAAAAAAAAAAAAAAAGAGGGAAAACACGCATTAAATAATAAATTATTAAAATAATAGAATTAAAATTAACATTTAAGCATAATTTTATAGTCAACGACGCGAATAAGCCGAGACAGTAATATAGTGTTAAAGTAGATTAGTATTTAATGTAATAATAAGACAATTGTATGTAAAAAAAAAAAAAAAAAAATAGTATTATTAATATTATTAAAAAATGAGGGCATTTTTTCCAAAAAACACAGGGGACTGTCGTATATTGTAGACAGTCGTCAAAATATTATTTGATATATATAATAAAGGTGGGAACATTTTTTTATTGTAAACCATTGACATAGGTCAGTGAAGCATATGTGCTGAGACAGCAATAAGATTACTATATAACACCGCCGCACGCGCAGGCACGGGGTCCCGTTGTCGCTGAGTGAATCGGCGAGGACGGAGGTACTGTGGTCGAGCGTGTGAAACGTCGATCGTAGTACGGGCTAGGCGATCTGAATTCGCTAAGTGATTATTTTATGTTTGTTTAAATATAATAAAAGTGTTTCCGACCAAAACCCGAGTTGAGTTTTATTTTCTAAGTTTTCTTTGTCCTTACCTTTGAATATTGGAACAGTGCTCAGACCCACACACCTATAGTCAATGAGGTTTATTGCAAACTGAACAGTGCTCTGGTTGTGGCGTCCTAATAGTCATTCCAAATTAGGGA
>NW_021773614.1:0-1241 GCF_005508785.2 Acyrthosiphon pisum | reverse complement strand
TTAAAAACATTTCGTGGGGGGGGGGTCCAGACTGGTCCAGACCGGACCTCCCCTCCCTCAGATACGGCCTTGGTCAGTTGTGAAATTGTATTTGTATATTATAATATTATAATTATATGATATTAAAAATTTAAATATTTTTAAATTCGGCGGCCAGTGATAAATGTAATTTGTTGTTTATTCCAAGCCAAACTGATTTGATATTTTTCATCCATGAAAGTGATAAAAACCGTTTTTTTTCTAGTGATATAAACCGTTTTTATTTACTGTCTGGTAAAATTTTATTATCATACTTTAAATATGATACTGCAGCTGTTGCAGGCTTGACGTTATTCACTAGGTGCTGTGAGTTGGGACGAGCTGATTGGAGGGTTCAAATCATGTGACCTTTGTACTTATTACTTATAAGTTATTGTGGATTATGTCTATTATGACCGTTTGGATCATTAAATTGAGATATAATTTTGTTTTGACTTCTGGTCTTTACTGTTGGGTATTATTTATTACTTTTGATTTTGGTGAATTCTCCGGTAGCAGAAATTTGAATGAATATTTGAACGTTTATAAGTCACAAACGAATTACTCAAATTAAATACTGTAAACGCTAAAACTAATTTTTTCATTATGTTTAGAAATTGGCTATTTTGATTTTTTTGAAAAAAATTTAAAGCAAATTTAAATTTTCTTATTACCTATACAAAAAATAAAAAAGTCCATATTATACGTGTAACCATAAACAGCATAAACCTGTACCTTCTTATAAATTTATATTACTTTTGATTAGTTACAACGACTTAACCTTATGCAATTTTTAATTATCCCGGCAATTTAATTTACTACTTTTTATTCCTATTAAAGAAGTGTTTAAAATTGGCATACATTTGTATATGTATGTTTAAATAAATTTATAATTTAAATTTATTATTCTTAATGTATTTCAAATTTTATATATAATATTGTGTGTTAATGAAAGATAGGATATCAATAAAAATTAGGTACCATTGAAATGTAATAATGTAATATAATATATGTTTGGTTCTAGGAATATTTTTTAATAATTAATATTTAACACCCCTCTTTATTCTTACCCCATCCTGTAAAGTCATAAGTGTTGTATATCGCTTCAATAGTTCCATCTCAGTTATTTTTAACGTTGAATTAAAGTTACTGCATAATATATATTATATTTGAAACATTATGTTTGTTGACTAAACACAATCTGTCATTATAGTTCATTAAAT
>NW_021773613.1:0-1188 GCF_005508785.2 Acyrthosiphon pisum | reverse complement strand
TCATACAAAGTGTAATAATTTTGGGAGTTTTTTACCATCAAAATGTCTTTCCGGTGCTAAAGGGAAATCTGAATGTAGATCATGAAGTTCTTAGGGTAAGTTAAATCGACTTCTAAAATATAACCTTTAGGTGATTCATCTGAAATATTCATTACATTAAAATCCTCCAGATTGTCAATCCATTTGAAATCTCCAGTAGGTAAATATTTACTCATTGCCCACCCATAAAGATTATTTGCATCCAAGTATTGTAAAAATTTCGACTCGTCCTCTTTTTTAAATTTATTCCCCATATATTTATTGTTTGCTTTTGAATACCTTTGACTACATTAAGACAAACCGCCTCTGATTCCATTTTCAAACATCAATATTTAGTCGACATCTGTTGACTGTTAATAAATCTAATTTCACTTTTGTCATTCTTAACATACAATCCCATGCAAATCCTGGTGTAGTGTAATAATACATTGGATCTAATTTATAATTTTTTAAAGAAATGTCTCTAAAATTTTCTGTTATGTCTGTTAACAATAAAACATCAATCTTATTATATAAACTTGTTAATTCACGAAGATTTTGTATATTAAACACTTCCCAAATTTTTTATGAGTTGTTATATTCCTCAATTGTTATATTTTTGTCAGTGAGAGAACTATAAAATTTTTCTATAGGAGATAAACATGTTTCCTTAAATTTTTCTTCGCAATCCATATACTCATAGGGATAAGCCAACTTTCTAGTAACTAAATCTAAATGTTCTTCAGGAAAGTGTTTACCAAGTTCATTAAATTTATTTCTTAAATTTAAATTTGAATCATTTCTCAAATTATTTGTTAACTTCTCTAAAGAACTAGTTAGAAATTTTAATGAATCTATAAACCTTAATTCTGTAAATATTACTTTTTCTTTACCATTCTTAATTACTATACGTGGAATCCTTTTTGAAAAAGAAATATATTTTTCCTCATTATTTGGGATTAAATTTATTTTTTCACGGTCGTTTCCCATTTCCTTTATAAATAGATGGGCATCATAACCTGAAAGATTGTGAAAAACAATTGGTATAAAACGTGGATTTTGGTAATTAAGATTACATAAAGAATGTGCGGCTCCTCTATATTCTCCAGTTAAATGGTCATGATCCTGAACTTTCCTCATATTTAGATCTTTATATTTTTCTTCACGTTT
>NW_021773611.1:0-3047 GCF_005508785.2 Acyrthosiphon pisum | reverse complement strand
GTTCAAAGACAATATGTAATGCACCAAGTTAGTTAATGACGAAAACCTAATTATTTTTACGCATAATTTAAGATATTTTAAAGGCGAACCAGGAAAAGGACAATAACAATAAATTAGTAAAAGCTAAATTCATTATACCTGATATAGGTAATGAATAATTTATCTCTTTACAAATTACACACTATATGACTACCTATATTATATTTTAATACAGATAATAGTTTAATACACCAATCATCACTACTCACTTGAAAATCGGATCTAATCTATTTATGCCATTAATTATTTTCTAAATCCTAATTAGTAGCATGTGCCATTAGCTATATTATCAAGACCCGAACACAATGATTTAATAACATTTTTAGTAAATACGTTTTTTTAATTAAATCAACGAGGTATTTTCATTAAGTGTGTCATGACTCGTGAATTTATAACAAATCGTATTATAGGTACCTGCAATATAATATTAATTTTATTACAAAAAAAATAACATAGCAGTAAGGGGTACTATACGTATGTGCAAGGTGTTTATTTAAATTAGGATATTGTTAATATTACATACATTAATACATACAGGAAAGGGAGTTCAACCTTAATATACATTATCTTGCCATAGCTTACCTTTTAATTTAATACATAATGTAAAATATAGTGTTCAAAACAATTATTAAGATGAAGTAAAATCCAACCACCATTTTAAGCTCGGGTTCAGTTAAATTATTTTAGGTATAGCATTTTTTGTTTACCTCACACTCCAAACTATAGATATAGAGAAGTCCTTACACACTTTAGATGTCCCTCTACAGGTTTATCTCTATACAGATATATATTTTTTTTTATTATACCTATCACATAAATAATATATATTTTTTTATTTATAATAATATGCAACTGAATAATATATACAGCTTGCACATTATAGGTTAAAAATAATATGATTTTATTGAATGTATTATGCATATATTCAAATATTGTTTTTTTACTAACATGAGTGATGAATGTTCAGTGATGTGTGTGTGTTTTTTTTAATTTTCATTTGTAGACGATTTCTAGAAGAGAAATTTTTTGATTTTTAACTTCAATTTCTTTTCTGGTAGAAAATTGAATCTAGTTGGTACTCTAGGGAGGTCAAAATTAATAATATTCAGTTTTTTTCTTAATATTCGGGAAAACGGGAATTTTTAAATTTATAGTGTAATGAATATAAATTTAATAATTATACTGACATTTTACATTTTTATTGGGTATTGAAAATTTAAATAAAGAAATAGCAATTTAGATTTAACTGATAAAATACTGGGAAAACAAACGTCCTATGGCTAAAATATAACGTCCTATATAACTCTCGGGGGGGGGGGGGGGGGCAAAATATGTCCTACCTATTAGTAATTGACGGGGACAAAACGACTGTGTGCTGGTTTTTTTACGTGGATGAAATTTCCGTTTACCACACTAGACACGTACGGTATACCAGAGCGGTTGCCTATATTTTTCCTCTTTTTTATATCAAAACCATCAGCTGTATTATCCGAATTCACCCGGAGAGAAATGAACAAATATAAAACGATTTTACAGCACTTGGTGTATTTCGGTTTGAGTATATCTCAATTCATAGAGAAGTCTGTGTCAATGTATCTCGGTTTGTGGACAAATCCAACCGTGAGATGAGTATTGCCAGTTGTTTGGGATTATTGCAGGGACACCTGTGTTTGTACTTTGTAGTACTCCAATGAATGATTTAAAAGGAGATTTTCTAGCTCGTGACCACTAAGTTCAATAATAATCACTAACTATTTTTTTCTTTTGCGCAACCAATGGGTGCTAGAAATAAACAAACGATTCAATTTTTATATTTTTTAAGGACAAAACGCACGTGTGAGTCACCGTAGAGGTTTAATTCCCGTTAAAAAGTATTCTAGATAACACCCTGCAATGTGCTCGACCTGCCTGTGAAAATCCTGTCAAAATCAGTTCAGTCGTTTCGGAGATTTGTCCAGACAAACAAACAGAAATTTCAATTTTCTTTATACCTGGATGTATAAACTCTATGTATGTATGTATGAATGTATGTATGTATGTATGTGTGTATGTGCATGTATAGATGAAAATATTAATATTGACCTTACACCTAGACTTTTTATACATCAGCTTAAACAATTTTTCTTAATTATTATTATTAAAATGAGCCTCGGCATTTGGGATATTGGTTGATATTCTTTCAATTATATATTAGGTAACATTTTTTGCTTATAATATAATATTATAGAAGTACACATAAAACAATAGTGGTTCTAAAATAATATTAATTACGATGGTGTTGGTTTTGAATAATATGATATAATTATATGTTTGTTATTTCAATTAAATAATTGTATCTATACTAATTTCTTTAATGAGTTTTAAGACTTGATTGCTGGTCGTCTAGTTCTTGTTCCAGTGACTGATACAGGAATTCTGGGACATTGTTTTTGATTTCTAGCAGTTGCTGTTGGCTGGCAATCAACGAGATGGTGTTTAACGGTTAGTTAACCTTAATTTATTGTATTCCACAGGCTGCGTAGTTTTAATTACCTACTTAGTAATATGGCATTCACGAAATCACGTTTGTTTTGCAACTTGTGTTGATGAGCTATGATTTCAAATAAACTAAAATTTTTAAAAAAAAAACATTAAAAGGAATTAAATCAAGAAGTCTAATACGGTGCATAATATTATTTTTTAAGGTTTTATTATAGAATTACATTGAAATATGTCCTTTTATCTGAAAGTAAATTCTGAGTTACACGAATTAACTAAAATAATTAAATACATATATTATCCACATAGATTTTAAACATTATAAGGTTATTATGTTGTTTTATATCTTATACGTTTTATCTTATTATGATATTAATATTACACAAAATATAGCTTTTTTTTATTTTTTATTTTAATCTCTTGTAACTTTTTGATTTATTATAATCTTAAATAACATGAACACAAAAAAAAACCGTATGTATTAAAGTAAAACAATTTAAATGTTTATTTTTTATTCGGGCCTTACATCG
>NW_021773610.1:0-1734 GCF_005508785.2 Acyrthosiphon pisum | reverse complement strand
GTTAATGAAAACGTATTGAAATGTTTCTAGTGGTAATAATGAAAAATATATTTTTATCAAAAATAGCTGATCCCGTGCACTTCGTTGCCCGTTAAATGTAGGTACCAAATCTATATGACTCAAACTTTGTTAAATTCGTTATTTAATAATCGGTGTATGGTGTTCAAAACTTATCTTAACTTTTCCGTGGCCCAGAATAAAAATTCTGTTTCGCAGCAGTATATTATCAGGTAGGCAATCTACCTGCGGTAGATCGCGGACCCCGTGCTGTTTATACGTAAGTGTATGATTTAACTCTAAAGTATCAAAGTTATACCAAGTTTATCGTATTCCACCTATGGTAGATTAATATAATCAATTAATACAAAATCCTAACCTAACATAACTACTAATATCAGATGAATAAAAAAAACCAAATTTAACCATTCCTAAATTAGTCTGTCTTCTTCCTAGAGGTTTAATCTACACACAAACATTCATACCAAACTGAACCCGTGCACTCCGTTATCAGTAAAAAATTGTAACTAAAAAAAAATTATGATTGTTCAACTGTTTTTGGATGTAACTTGCTGCAATGTTCAATAATTTGATTTGATGCTAGCTTGTACCTGATCTGCCCAAATAACCAATGGAAACCAATAATAAATAAATACTAATTTCTACTGTAGACTGTAACCAATGGCAACTATTTAAAAAATAAATAAAAATAAAATTTCCAATTTCTATCGTGAATCTCGAGATCCTTGTTTGAGCACCTCTTTAAAATGTGAATTTCGAAAAATCCTTTCTTAGTGCGTCTATACATTGTAATAAGTACATTTACTGAAAATTTCATATCCATAGCTTCAGCAGTTCCGGCTAGACGATGATGAATCACCCAGGACAAGCCTTTTTATATATACAGATTACGACGTTAAAAGGAAGTTGTACATAAACATAAAATATTATATTTTAATTGTTATATGACCTTCATTCTATTTACATGTATAAATATTGTAAAATTAAATTTTAAATATTGCTACATTTAAACTTTTACATAAACAGTAATTTAATAATTATAGTAGGTATAGTTTTGATTTAAATACTTAATCGGCATAAATGTAATTATCCCTAAAGGTTTAGCTCAAGAATTTAATTTAAGATCACGTATTTTGCATACTTTATTGAACCTCGAGGTTGTGGTTTGGTCGAAATGCAGTTTGGTTAATTGACGATAAAAAAAGTTTGTAAATTTAACTACAGCTAGGGTACAATTAATTAACATAATTAAACTTTTTTTAATTTGATAAATTTCATATTATAATACAATAAATAAAATAAAGTTAATTTCCTGAACAATAGGTGCCAATTCTAGATCTGAATGTGTCGAATCGAACTACAAAAATTTGAATTTATATATTATTATAGCTCAAATGCAAAATTATGTATATAGTTAAACAGTTTTACAGTTTTTAACTGTTAAAGGTGGCATAATAATAAACAGACTTTTTAAACATTTTGATCAATGTTTTATGTGTGACGTTAATTCAATGTTTTCATGTTAAATCCGTGATAAGTCGATCTAAAAAACATATTATAATATTATTATCATCGATGACCCATAGACATTCGTCAACTTTAAAAAAAACTAATATGGCTCAAATTACCGATTTCGTATTAAGTTCCTATATCAAGACGAAAAAAACAACAATGCCATTGGTTAGGCAAGAGTTGGGTGGCCTGAAATTTTACAGA
>NW_021773609.1:0-1261 GCF_005508785.2 Acyrthosiphon pisum | reverse complement strand
CAAACTGTGAGTTTTTATTATTTTGTTATTGTAACGGATAGTAACCGTTTACTCACAACACATAAATATCATTATATATGAATAGTTAAATTCGGCATAAGCGATTAGGTAAACGACCTCGTTAAACAATTTGGCAATAGTCAAATTGCAAATACGCAAACACAACAAAAGGTTAAAGGGTTAATTATATAGTCAAAATAACCGAGTAGTTATTCGCGAGTCATATTTTCTAAAAACATAAATCACGTATCTATTGACAGGATATGGGGATTGCCAATGCCACAAGTAGATATGCGAATATACGTATATGTACGCAACCTATAGACCAGGATGTGTTAACTGATAAACTATTAGTAATTCGCAGAAGAGATGACTTTCTGCACAACAACACAGATAATTAATTAGCTGTCAACACATTATAACGAATACTCAGATTAGATAGGAATATTGCAAATGCGTAGGTTGAGTCGATGGTCACACGGATCGCATCCGGTGGAGACAAGATAGCGAACCGATAGGCAGGGGGAGCAGGGACCCGAATATAAAAGGGAGCCTGAAACAGCCTGTATTCAGACGTGTCTACTCCAGAGCACAACAAGCACCTTCACGTCACTCTGTGTAATAACTTGTCATTTATTACTGAAGAGCATTTAAATAAAACTACAAAGTATCTTACATCTGTCTACATTTATTTATAACTACCCTGTCAACAACTTCATCATCAACACGAGCGGTCTCGCTTCCTGCAAAATCATAATATACTCGTAGTTAACGGCTATCAGAATATTAATCTGACCAGCCCAACATCGAGAATATTACACTGGCGCAGTCGAGTACGGAACTTTCAAGGAGTTAGAAGCGAGTCAAGCAGTCAACGCGGCGGATTTCAACTTCTGGGGTCGAGGCGAGCAGTCAATTCAACGTCAGAGGTCCAGTTCCGGTGCAGCGACTACTATCAACGTTTCAACTCCACGGAGGCAGCTCACACGAGTCACAGTCGAGGACCGATCACCCTTGACAACTCCGGAGAGAAAGAACGAGTCAGGCAAGCAGAGACAGACAAATAGACAGAATGGCCCAAGCAGTTGGAGCAACAGTATTGTGAGTTGACTAATTAAGTTGAATATAAAGATATTATAAATAAGATTAGAGCTTTTGGAGTGCACGTCTCACGTTGGTTTTTAAATTCTTAAAACCAGCGTTAAATTTTAATTATTATTGGTGAAGGTGTAATAATTGAATAAAAATAAATAAAAACAAG
>NW_021773608.1:0-1034 GCF_005508785.2 Acyrthosiphon pisum | reverse complement strand
TATCACAGTTTTAATACATATAATTTAATATGAGAATATGAGTGTCGATGATATGTGAACGGATTTAGGTGTGTGTGTGTGAAATTAGTTTTTACTGCAGTAAATTTTAGTGAAGTATCAGTTGGTACTCAGGTTAATTTTCCCGCTATTTATATACCGCTACAAAGGTACCTTCATATTATTTTGTAAAGGTTTTTTTTCAACAATTATGATTATTGTGTATTCAAAATCAATAGTTGACATATAATATAATATGACTGTTAAACATATGGATATTTAAAAACGTTATAAATATTTGTTTTTAAAAGTTTTTACCTATAAAAAAAGTATTAGATCTAATATTCCGAAACATCATTATTATGCAACAATATGACTGTAGACAAAACTATGAATATCCAATGTAACGGCACCCGATCTATGTCCCTGTTTTGCTTTTTATTATTTTCTTTTATTTATTAGATATAGGAAAACCTATATAGGTACTTGAGTTGTTGATTATTATAGTAACATAATATATATAGGTACACTATATATTTCTACACGAAATGATAATCATAAATAATAGATATTACATTTCTTATCTAAATAGATTATTACTATAAGTATTAAGTATAAAACAATTTTTGTTTTTCAAAATTTGATTTTGTAAGACAAATTATTACTCAATTCGTATTCATTCCTAATTGTAAATATTAAAATAATCTATTTTTTTTTCACGTTATATAACCCTTAATTGATGTTGCTGGTCGAAATGAATACGTGACATGATTGAAAAATAATACGTGATCCCTAATTTGTTTACATCTATATGTCCTCTCAATATTGGCTCGACAGAGCAATTTATTTCACAAGAAAAACCGTTCAGTATGTAAATTGTGAAAGCCCATTTTATATGTGACAGCGCTAGGTATCATTATATGAGCATCAAAATAAAAGGTAGGTAATACAAATATTAAACTTAACTGATGCTGGTTATTCCATGACCCTCTTTTAAATATGTGATTCTATAATTTTCTCAAATTATCCTAAGTTTA
>NW_021773607.1:0-1188 GCF_005508785.2 Acyrthosiphon pisum | reverse complement strand
TTTTGCGAAAAATATTTTAATTATTATTGCAATTAGATTTGTGAAAAAATATTTTAATTAATTATTGCATTTAGATTTTGAAAAAAATATTCTGAGGTGATTTTGCAAAAAATATTTTAATTATTATTGCATTTAGATTTTCTTAAAAATATTTTGGGGGGATCATGGCATTTCAATTTTTAATTATTAATAACATAAGTTTTGCGAAAAATATTTTAATTATTATTACATTTCGATTTTCTGATCTTTTTACACATTGTTTTCTTTGTGATCTTTTATTGATATAATATGGACTGTGCCAGAACATACATATATATACTACTCCCGTTTTCCTTAATTTTTCTTTTGTTTTTCACGGCGCTTTTGAAAACTATTGGAAAAATTTTACTTTTGAAAGTACCAACTAGATTCACTTTCCTATCAGAAAAGGTACTGTTGAAGAAAATCCAAGCACTTTTACTGTCCTAAAACGTGATGACAGACACAAAAAAAAAAAAAAAAATACACACATCATTGTAAAATCAATACATTCATCGTTCCACTCAGAATCTAAAATGTATCTACACTTTTATTTAATCACTCAACAATACAATACTGATATTATTTAGTTTTTAAATAATTTACAATTATTGTTCATATCTATGTATGTTTTTTTTGCTTACTTCTTTTGGTTTAGATCCATTTTTACAGGAATGTCACTTAAAAGACATGAATATGTTGTGGAATTCAATGATAGTGTGTCAGCTTCAATGAAAATGTGATTTCCCATATTTATACTTCTGCTAATTATCCCGTTGCATTTATTTTGTAAACAAGGCATGGTCTCTATATATATGATATATGTCATATGACATATGTCGTAGCTACTTGATGAAATTGATCTTTTCATTAAAAGATGACCATGTCATGAAATGGAAACGGATTTTTTACACTTCGTGAAATTTGAAAATATTTCACAATATGGTCACTTTTTCATGAAATGGTCACCCTAATTTAACATCGTGTAATTTTTTTCATAATGTGGTCGTTCACCTTATGTACTAAAATACAACATTTTATTACACACGTAAATGTACAAGCTTTAATAAACATAAATGTAGGTTATTTTTATCTAAAGAACACGTAAAGTTTGATCATATCCGTTAACTAGGTAGGGTACGTGGCACGTGTCCATATAAAATAACATAA
>NW_021773606.1:0-1786 GCF_005508785.2 Acyrthosiphon pisum | reverse complement strand
CATGAAAATTTCATGTATCTACGGTCATTTGTTTTAAAGTTACACCAAAACCCAAAATCGATTTCTCGAAAACAGATTTTGCGTAAAAATTCCCGTTTTCGTTAATTTTTCTTTTGTTTTTCCCGGCGCTTTTGAAAACTATTGGGAAATTTAAATTTTGACCTCCCCAATGCACCAACGATATTCACTTTCTGATCGAACAAGATACTGAAGTTGAAAATCGTAGCATTATTTCGACTACTTATCGTGTACACAGACACAAAAAAAAAATAAATAAAAAAAAAAACACACATCATTGTAAAATCAATACATTCATCGTTCCACTCAGAATCTAATAACACGTCATATATTATAATAAGTTGTAAATTGGTTTATAAGTAAATTAATTTATATATTGAAAGTAGATACCTAATAATAGAAATAATTATTTATATTATAGTATTATTATTCACAGTATTATTATATATTAATCTACTATAATTACTTATTACTTATTATTTAGGTATTCAACTTATACAGCATGAATAAATCATAATTATGTTTTCAACAACAGTGATTAATAACGTAAGATTAGCAACGATATCATACGTATCTAGGTTTTTACCTCGAGCAGGTAAAAATAATTCCACTCGCCCAAACAGACTATTAATTTTTTGGTAAAATATATTACCATCGCCCAAATGACCACCGCCCTAGGTGTTCACCGGAGGTTGACCAAATTTTTGGTTGGTTGTAGTAGTTCGCCCTTTAGCCTCTGTGATTTAAACATTGTTAGTACTAGCCAATTTTAAATTTAGGTAATAAGTGTGCCGTGTGCCAGTTGTTATTGTGGTATCTCCGATAAAATAATAAATCTTCAATTGCAATGTTAATATTATAGTCATTCGTCGATATATCAGTTAGGTACCTGATTATTATCAACTTCAGCTAGTTAGTATACTACCTGAATATCAATTAGTTATTAATAGATTCGCACTGGTGTTAATATTATTATTGATATACGATATACCCGATATAATATCTATTTTAGCGCTAATAAATTAGAATCGACGGTCACTAGGTAGATAGGCTAGGTAGGCTTTAATATTTAGTCTATAGACTTTAATATAGTGTTATATAATTACCCGGTCTTTATTTTGATATCGTCGATACACTTTCAATATTATAGTTACGTAATGGCACCGGTCGCTATAATACATTCTAGTAGTAGTAATTTGGCGGTTCTGAGTCACTTTTTACGGGGAGATGAAAAAAGTTCAAGGGGGAAAGTCCCCCTTGCAGCACATTCGATTACCGTATAGCTAAATATTCTAATATGTATGGTTGGCGGTTCTGAGGCACTTTTTACGGGGAGATGAAAAAAATTCAAGGAGGAAAGTCCGCCTTGCAGTACATTCGATCACCGTATAGCTAAAAATTCTAATATGTATGGTTGGCGGTTCTGAGTCACTTTTTACGGGGAGATGAAAAAAGTTTAAACAGGAATGTATGCCTAACAGTGAAACAAATCTCCCTGTAATTTTATAGATAAAATTCTAAACGATTTTTAATTTGACAGACAAGATATTAACATTTAGTCAGTTACTATGCAACCGTTGTACAATCAAGTTGTGTTATTTTTTTTTTTCAGTAAATTATCTTATTGATTCGATTTTTTTTTTCAACCAATTATTTTAGGTTTTATTAAAAACCATGAATTTACAGAAGTTTTCTAACGATTTTCCTTCACTGGTTTATTTAGTAAGAAATAATTCGTATCCAGCACATTCAGATTTTACTACATTTT
>NW_021773605.1:0-5049 GCF_005508785.2 Acyrthosiphon pisum | reverse complement strand
AATTTTTTACCAAAAAGATAGGGTGAATATACTTGAGTTGACGTGTAAGTTTCATAAAGTTTAATTAATTTTTGATTTAACTACAGCTCGTCCCGTCTACAATGTGGACTATATTTCAGCACCTGTGGGGGTGGAATCCCGTCCCGTTTCTCCAATACGTAATATTTTTTCATAATTTTTTTACCAAAAGATAGTGTTTAATATACTTAAGTTTTGGTGTAAGTTTCAAAAGTCTTAGTTCATTTTTGAATTATCTACAGCTCGTCCCGTCTAAATATTAACCTAATTACGCACACCTGTGGCGGTTGAATTCCGTCCCGTTTCTCCAATACTTAATATTTTTTCATAATTTTTTTACCAAACGATAGGGTTTAATATACTTAAGTTGACGTGTAAGTTTCATAAGTCTTAGTTCATTTTTGAATTATCTACAGCTCGTCCCGTCTAAATATTAACCTAATTACGCGCACCTGTGGCGGTGGAATTCCGTCCTGTTTCTCCAATACGTAATATTTTTTCATATTTTTTTTACCAAAAGATAGTGTTTAATATACTTAAGTTTTGGTGTAAGTTTCATAAGTCTTAGTTCATTTTTGAATTATCTACAGCTCGTCCCGTCTACAATTTGGACTATATTTCAGCACCTGTGGCGGTGGAATCCCGCCCCGTTTCTCTAATACTTAATATTTTTTTTTAACAAAAGATAGGGTTTAATATTATACTTAGGTTGACGTGTAAGTTTCATAAGTTTTAATTAATTTTTGATTTAACTACAGCTCGTCCCGTCTAAATATTAACCTAATTACGCACACCTGTGGCGGTGGAATTCCGTCCCGTTTCTCCAATACTTAATATTTTTTCATAATTTTTTTACCAAAAGATAGGGTTTAATATACTTAAATATTTGAAATACGTTTAATAAGCCGTAGTTCATTTTTGAATTAACTACAGCTCGTCCCGTCTAAATATAACCTAATTACGCACCTGTGGCGGTGGAAAACCCGTCCCGTTTCTGCAATAGTTTATATTTTTCATTATTTTTTACCAAAGATAGGGTTTAATCAACCCTAAATTTTTATATACGTTTAATAAGTTTTAATTAATTTTTGATTTAACTACAGCTCGTCACGTCTAAATATTAACCCAATTACGCACACGTGTGGCGGTGGAATCCCGTCCCGTTTCTCTAAGACTTAATATTTTTTCATAATTTTTTTACTAAAAGATAGGGTTTAACATACATAAGTTGTGATCTAAATTTCATAAGTCTTAGTTCATTTTTGAGTTAACTACAGCTCGTCCCGTCTAAATAATAACCTAATTACGTGCGCCTGTGGCGGTGGAATCCCGTCCCGTTTCTGCAATAGTTTTAATTTTTTCTTCATTTTTTTACCAAAAGATAGGGTTTAATGTACTTAAGTTGAAGTGTAAGTTTCATAAGTCTTAGTTCATTTTTGAATTAACTACAGCTCGTCCCGTCTAAATATTAACCCAATTACGCACACGTGTGGCGGTGGAATCCCGTCCCGTTTCTCAAAGACTTAATATTTTTTCATAATTTGTTTACCAAAATATAGGGTTTAACATACTTAAGTTGTGATCTAAATTTCATAAGTCTTTGTTCATTTTTGAATTATCTACAGCTCGTCCCGTCTACAATTTGGACTATATTTCAGCACCTATGGCGGTGGAATCCCGTCCCGTTTCTCCAATACGTAATATTTTTTCATAATTTTTTTTAACAAAAGATAGGGTTTAATATTATACTTAAGTTGACGTGTAAGTTTCATAATTTTTAATTAATTTTTGATTTAACTACAGCTCATCCCTTCTAAATATTAACCTAATTACGCACACCTGTGGCGGTGGAATTCCGTCCCGTTTCTCCAATACTTAATATTTTTTCATAATTTTTTTACCAAACGATAGGGTTTAATATACTTAAGTTGACGTGTAAGTTTCATAAGTCTTAGTTCATTTTTGAATTATCTACATTTCGTCCCGTCTAAATATTAACCTAATTACGCGCACCTGTGGCGGTGGAATTCTGTCCTGTTTCTGCAATAGTTTATATTTTTTCATTATTTTTTTACCAAAGGTTGGGTTTAATCAACCCTAAATTTTTATATACGTTTAATAAGTTTTAATTAATTTTTGATTTAACTACAGCTCGTCACGTCTAAATATTAACCCAATTACGCACACGTGTGGCGGTAGAATCCCGTCCCGTTTCTCCAAGACTTAATATTTTTTCTTCATGTTTTTACCAAACGATAGGGTTTAATATACTTAAGTTGACGTGTAAGTTTCATAAGTCTTAGTTCATTTTTGAATTATCTACATTTCGTCCCGTCTAAATATTAACCTAATTACGCGCACCTGTGGCGGTGGAATTCTGTCCTGTTTCTGCAATAGTTTATATTTTTTCATTATTTTTTTACCAAAGGTTGGGTTTAATCAACCCTAAATTTTTATATACGTTTAATAAGTTTTAATTAATTTTTGATTTAACTACAGCTCGTCACGTCTAAATATTAATCCAATTACGCACACGTGTGGCGGTGGAATCCCGTCCCGTTTCTCTAAGACTTAATATTTTTTCATAATTTTTTTACCAAAAGATAGGGTTTAACATACTTAAGTTGTGATCTAAATTTCATAAGTCTTTGTTCATTTTTGAATTATCTACAGCTCGTCCCGTCTACAATTTGGACTATATTTCAGCACCTATGGCGGTGGAATCCCGTCCCGTTTCTCCAATACTTAATATTTTTTCATAATTTTTTTTAACAAAAGATAGGGTTTAATATTATACTTAGGTTGACGTGTAAGTTTCATAATTTTTAATTAATTTTTGATTTAACTACAGCTCGTCCCGTCTAAATATTAACCTAATTACGCACATCTGTGGCGGTGGAATTCCATCCCGTTTCTCCAATACTTAATATTTTTTCATAATTTTTTTACTAAAGATAGGGTTTAATGTACTTAAGTTGAATGTAATTTCATAAGTCTTAGTTCATTTTTGAATTAACTACAGCTCGTCCCGTCTACAATTTGGACTATATTTCAGCACCGGTGGCGGTGGAATCCCATCCCGTTTCTCCAATACGTAATATTTTTTTAATATTTTTTTTACCATTAGATAGTGTTTAATATACTTAAATTTTTGAAATACGTTTAATAAGCCTTAGTTCATTTTTGAATTAACTACAGCTCGTCCCGTATAAATAATTACCTAATTGCGCGCACCTGTGGCGGTGGAAATCCGTCCCGTTTCTCCAATACGTAATATTTTTTCATATTTTTTTTACCAAAATATAGTGTTTAATATACTTAAGTTTTGGTGTAAGTTTCAAAAGTCTTAGTTCATTTTTGAATTATCTACAGCTTGTCCCGTCTACAATTTGGACTATATTTCAGCACCTGTGGCGGTGGAAATCCGTCCCGTTTCTCTAATACTTAATATTTTTTCATAATTTTTTTTAACAAAAGATAGGGTTTAATATTATACTTAGGTTGACGTGTAAGTTTCATAATTTTTAATTAATTTTTGATTTAACTACAGCTCATCCCGTCTAAATATTAACCTAATTACGCACACCTGTGGCGGTGGAATTCCGTCCCGTTTCTCCAATACTTAATATTTTTTCATAATTTTTTTACCAAACGATAGGGTTTAATATACTTAAGTTGACGTGTAAGTTTCATAAGTCTTAGTTCATTTTTGAATTATCTACATTTCGTCCCGTCTAAATATTAACCTAATTACGCGCACCTGTGGCGGTGGAATTCTGTCCTGTTTCTGCAATAGTTTATATTTTTTCATTATTTTTTTACCAAAGGTTGGGTTTAATCAACCCTAAATTTTTATATACGTTTAATAAGTTTTAATTAATTTTTGATTTAACTACAGCTCGTCACGTCTAAATATTAACCCAATTACGCACACGTGTGGCGGTGGAATCCCGTCCCGTTTCTCTAAGACTTAATATTTTTTCATAATTTTTTTACCAAAATATAGGGTTTAACATACTTAAGTTGTGATCTAAATTTCATAAGTCTTAGTTCATTTTTGAATTAACTACAGCTCGTCCCGTCTACAATTTGGACTATATTTCAGCACCTGTGGCGGTGGAATCCCGTCCCGTTTCTCTAATACGTAATATTTTTTTTATATTTTTTTTACCATAAGATAGTGTTTAATATACTTAAAGTTTTGAAATACGTTTAATAAGCCTTAGTTCATTTTTGAATTAACTACAGCTCGTCCCGTATAAATAATTACCTAATTGCGCGCACCTGTGGCGGTGGAAATCCGTCCCGTTTCTCCAATACTTAATATTTTTTCATAATTTTTTTAACAAAAGATAGGGTTTAATATTATACTTAGGTTGACGTGTAAGTTTCATAAGTTTTAATTAATTTTTGATTTAACTACAGCTCGTCCCGTCTAAATATTAACCTAATTACGCACACCTGTGGCGGTGGAATTCCATCCCGTTTCTCCAATACTTAATATTTTTTCATAATTTTTTTACTAAAAGATAGGGTTTAATGTACTTAAGTTGAATTGTAAGTTTCATAAGTCTAAGTTCATTTTTGAATTAACTACAGCTCGTCCCGTCTACAATTTGGACTATATTTCAGCACCTGTGGCGGTGGAATCCCGTCCCGTTTCTCCAATACGTAATATTTTTTTTATATTTTTTTTACCATAAGATAGTGTTTAATATACTTAAATTTTTGAAATACGTTTAATAAGCCTTAGTTCATTTTTGAATTAACTACAGCTCGTCCCGTCTAAATATTAACCTAATTACGCACACCTGTGGCGGTGGAATTCCATCCCGTTTCTCCAATACTTAATATTTTTTCATAATTTTTTTACTAAAAGATAGGGTTTAATGTACTTAAGTTGAAGTGTAAGTTTCATAAGTCTAAGTTCATTTTTGAATTAACTACAGCTCGTCCGTCTACATTTGGACTATATTTCAGCACCTGTGGCGGTGGAATCCCGTCCCGTTTCTCCAATACGTAATATTTTTT
>NW_021773603.1:0-1310 GCF_005508785.2 Acyrthosiphon pisum | reverse complement strand
TCAATTATGTACACTTAGTACACTAGGTAAAACAGAATCGGAAGCAAAAGTCATACATGAGACGCTTAAAGAACAAACGTTAACAATCTTTATTAAGGGATTAATAGAAACTATTAGGACGATAGTGAAATCACGAAATCCGAAAACTCTTGAAATAGCGAAACAATTATCAAAAGCCGAAGAAATCGAGTATAGGACGGAAAGGAAAAATTATAGGTATAGGAACGGAATTCCAACCCAAAAAAAAAATAATTTTTCGTATAACAATAGAATCAATCATCAGAGACCAAATGGTACGAATTTCAATGACAGGAATTTTCGATCAAACAATTTTTCAAGACCAAATAATTTTATGTGCACAAATAATTACCCGCGAATGAACAATTATTCTCAACCAAATACTACCAATAGGCCAGTAATAAAATGCTATAATTGTAATGGAAATCATTATGCATCTCAATGTACAAATAATTCAAGACCTAATTATACAGGCAACAATAGTAACAACCGTCCACCTAATCGGAATAATTTTACACAACCTCCAACGAATTATAACATACAAGTAGCTTCATGCACGTATTGTAATCGAAACGGACATAACATCAACGAATGTTACAAAAAACGAAATTACGAAAGTAGAAATCGCGATAACTCGGGAAACGCCAACGTGTCGAACGAAGGGCGCGGTACTCGTTCGATAAACCAGATCATCGCAGAACAGCCAACGCCCGATGCTTTCACATCGTCGCAACTATAGAAAACAATCATATAACATTTAACTCACCTGCCGCAAAAACAAATAATTTGCACTTAATGATAGATACAGGCAGTCAGGTAAACATACTATGAAACGCAAAAAATTAATCTACGTGGAATAAACGAAGATCTCATTCAAACCATAGGAAAATTGTTCATACCAATAGAATTAAATAACAAGAATATTAAAACAGAATTTCATATAGTAGGAACACGATTTCCAATTCCAAAGGACAGCATACTTGGAAATGAGTTCTTGTCAACAAATAATGTAATATTAGATTTAGCAAACAACAAATTAATTATTCAAACGACCTCGAATTCGCCAACAAAAATTCAAGAAATCACAAATAAAACCGGTCCAATTAAATTAAGGCCACGTACCGAAACTGTAATAGGAATAATAATCGCCGATCCAACCGTCGAGAACAAAAATATCTTGATTCACAAACAACAAATAGTAAAAGATGTATTCTGTAGCAACACAGTGTTCATCGTCAACAACGGTAGGGCCATAATTAGCATGATGAATATATCGGAAGAAACAAAAAATA
>NW_021773602.1:0-1751 GCF_005508785.2 Acyrthosiphon pisum | reverse complement strand
ATAAGAATTTATTATTTTTTTTTAATTTAAAACATAAACATTTTTTTTTTTATAAATATAATAGGTTATAAATCTATTTGTTCGATCCACTGAACTACTTCAAAAATAAAAATTTAAAAAAAAATAAGCATATATTTTATATTTTAAGCATTAAAAATTAATAAATTAATGGTCGGGGGGAACGTCCGTGATTCAGTGTGTATACCTAAGTTATAAATAAAGTTTGTATTTACCATAATTTTATTAATTGATATTAGACATAACCATAAATTATATTTTTAATGATAAAATAATGCATATGTTAAACAATCAGCCGTATCCCCCCCCCCCCATGCAAAAATCATTTGACCGCCACTGGTTTGCTCACAAAAATGTGAACAATGAAAGCCTACTTGTTTTGGGTGTACATGGTATTTTAGGCGTGTTCCACTGCTCGAGGCAGGACCGTATCTTAAACTTTAAAGCATAACAGTTATTTTCAATCGTGGTTTCCCTTCAGTTGTTTTAATCAGTAACGTTATAGGTACTCACGTTTACTGCGTGCTCTGCGCTCGCCATACTTTAATACTTTCAACTTACAAGTACCTGAGTCATGTTGGACAAGCTTTAATTTCAATCTAAAAGTGGTTTCAATTGTAATTAAAATTATTTTTTTTAATTGGCTAAAATGCAGTGCATGATGACTTGCTAAAGAAACTAAGCTAAATAAATACCTAGCTCAGATAAAATTTTTAAACCCGCCACTGACGCGTCAGTCATTATCATCAGCATATAACTAGACAGAAAGTCCTAAGCCTTACAAAAGGTTAAGGAAAATGTTGTGCGAGTTTAATAATTTTCCACCATTAGTAATGAACAATTCGAATATTTAGAAATATGCAGGTTATACTTCTATAGCTTATACATGGTTAAATTTCTTTGAAAAAGATTTCTATTATTCGTAAATTGCGAGAAAATGTATTGGTTTTTGTGCGCAAATAAAATCGCGGAAAAAAAGCCCAGAAATATAAATATATAAATATGAACACAACATTATGTATATGTCATAATTGTGTTATAATTAATCATAGGTTATATAATTAAAAAAATGTCAGTCTTAGGTATATAGATACTACTTATAAGTTATAAGTCAAAAACATAAGTCTTAGATATATGCATATTACATACTATAAAATGTATACAACAATTACACAACTATATAAATTATAATATAATAAGTTAATATACAAAACGGGTGGTAATATAATGTATTTAGATACCTACCTAATAGAAAATATTTTAGTGTGTATATACCTAAGACTTATGTTTTTTGACTTATAACTTATAACACAATATATTATATCATGACGTATACATAATATTATTATCATATTTATATTTTTACTAGCTGATCTCGTGCACTTCGTTGCCCGTTTAATGTACCAACTCTATATGACTCGAACTTTGTACAATTCGTTGTTTAATATTCGGTGTATGGTTTTCAAAATGTATCTTAACTTTTCCGTTTCCCAGAATAAAAATTCTGATTCGCAGCAGTATATTATCAGGTAGGCAATCTACCTACGGTAGATCGCGGACCCCGTGCTGTTTGTACGTAGGTATATGATTTAACTATAAAATATCAAAGTTATACCAAGTTTGTCGTATTCCACCTATGGTAGATTAATATAATCAATTAATACAAAATCCTAACCTAACATAACTACTAATATCAGAGTGAATAAAAAAAACCAAATTTAACCATTCCTAAA
>NW_021773601.1:4910-5132 GCF_005508785.2 Acyrthosiphon pisum | reverse complement strand
GCCGACCATACGCTAAAGGTCGTACCAGATAAATCATTACCCGTCGACGTGTTGGTCGGTCGTACGTGGCTCGACCTACCACACGTCAACTATTATAAGCAAGCCGGGGAAATTGTATTCGAGACTAGCAGCTGCGTACCGGCTGACGTCCTAGCCGAGCCACTCTCCGAAAACATTTTTGTTGCCGAATCAGAACCGGTCCGTCCGCCGAAGGAGCCCATA
>NW_021773601.1:3089-4810 GCF_005508785.2 Acyrthosiphon pisum | reverse complement strand
ACCACCGACGACGTCGTGTTTGGTGCCGAAGTGACCGATGCTCAACGAGAATCGTTGATCGTACTAGTTAACGAACACCGCGACGTTTTCGCCAAAAACATCATGGCGCTTGGTTGCACGAATGCTATCTCGATGGACATCGCTGAGATACCGGACAGTTCGCCGGTAAGTCTAAAGCCGTATCGTACGTCCCCTACCGATCGCCATACAATCGCAGAAACGTTACGCGACTGGAAGAAAGCTGGTATAATAACAGATTCGTCATCCCCATACGCTAGTCCCGTACTCCTTGTAAACAAGTCTTCGGGAGAAAAGCGTCTCTGTGTCGATTACCGACGACTTAATCAACAGACCGTGGACCAACCATACCCGATGCCCGATGTCGACACACAACTCGGTGCTCTGTCACACGGCGTGATATTCACGACCCTCGACCTCTCGAATGGATTTTTGCAAATACCACTCACCCCCGCAGCAAAGGAGAAAACAGCGTTCGTCACCGAAGAAACCACGGCGAAGTTCGAACGCATGCCTTTTGGCTTGAAGGGCGCACCCGGGACGTTTCAAAAATTAATAGGAACAGCTATCCAACGACGACGAGGAACAGCAACCCGACAACGAAGACGTAGATTCGCCGGTAACCGAGGACGAGGGCGACCAGGATGTTGCGATTCCACCCCCCAACGCGCCGACTGCCGAGCAAAATCGACACCCCTCTCGACAAAAAAAGGTACCTATCCGTTACGCCGACTACGAGCTCGGTAAACCTTAATTCTCAATATTGTCCAAATTGTTTTTTTTTTAATTTCTCTGTTTTTGTCTTAAATACCACCGCTGGTGATTTATACTAATTATATTTATTTATTTTGTGTTACGCTCATATCAAAACTTTTCTTATGTAATTAATTATTTTACTTAAAAATATGTAACGGCCCGGGGACGGTCCGTATGTAAGGAAGGCCGATTGTTAGCTACATTTTTGCTAAACGCGGCAACACTGTCGGACGGCCCTTCCAGACCGTCCTCCGCGTCACCAATCGTTCGGTTTCGCCGTTACCGCCAGACACGACGTATGTGTCCGCGGACGAACTGCCGTAGCTTTAAGCCGTACCGATGTTATATATATTATCAACTATTCCTAGTAATAAACTTATTCATAATATCGAAGTGTTTTAATGAAATTAAATATCCTGACCGTATACCTATTCCTTTCAAAATGGACGAAATATGGTACGAACACAATAAAAATCACAACATAAACATTTTTTCCGCTGGAAGCATTGTGTGTAAAAATCAAAGTAATGAAACGATAATCAATAAAAATGAAATAAAAGACGATCAAGGCACAATAATAAACATTTCTAAGGAGCTAAATAATGACCAACGCGCAAAAGCATGTAAATTAATAGAAAAATTTAAACATTTATTTACATCCGACCCATTAAACATAGGGTGTGCAAAGGTGGAGCCCTGCGAAATAAACTTAAAATCCGACAAACCCATATTTCAGCCACCGTACAGAACGCCTCCAATTCAAAGGGAAAAAATAAAGAAATTAATCAATAAAATGATTAAAGCCGACATTATCGAATCAAGTCGAAGTAATTATGCGGCACCAGTATTTTTAATTCCCAAAAAGGAAAAAGGCGAATACAGATTTCTAGTAGATTATAGGAAACTAAACAACGAACAATTAGTGACAAACACTCTATACCTAGGTC
>NW_021773601.1:0-1921 GCF_005508785.2 Acyrthosiphon pisum | reverse complement strand
TCCAGACTGTGTTTCGACTATTTAGGAGCCATTACCCACGTCAAAAGGTAAAAAATATTTAATAGTGGCTACTTGCAATGCAACCCAAAATGGCTTTTGCAAAAGCTGTTACAAACGCAGACGCAGCTGCAACCATCGAATTTTTATTTGATATAATAACTACCTACGGTACGCCAAAATACTTCGTCAGCGACAGAGGCACACATTTTAAAAATACTGAAGTAAAAAACATATGTGAAAAATTAGGAATAACTCAAATTTTTAGATTAGTTACCACCCCCAGAGCAACGGTATGACCGAACTTATGAATAAAATCATATGCAACGCTTTAACACACTACGTCGATAATAACCAAAAAAACTGGGCGCTATATTAAAAAATGGTAATATTTGCGTATCAACTTTGTAAAAGCACAAAGAATAAAATGGTTTGGGCACGTGATGAGAAGGTCAAACTTTGATTACCTCAAAGCGGCGGCCGAATGGAAACCCACGGGGAAGAGACCAAGAGGACGTCCAAAGAAGCGATGGATAGATGGTATAAAGCAGGATTTAGAGAAACTAGGGATATCAAATTGGGAAGAAAAGGTACAAAATCGGGAAGAGTGGAGGGAGTTGTCGGTGGCGGTAAAAACTCTTGAAGAGTTGTGATGCCAATGAAAAAAAAAAAAAAAAAATATTTGCGTATAATACACACCCAAATTTTGGAGACAAAATACCTCCACAGGTAATCAATACCGAAGTATTATTTTACGACCTGAACAAACTTTCTAAGCGATTAATGGAAGATGGATACGAATTAGTAATTAAACTAGAAAATATTTTTTCATATTACAATATACCAATAGTAGAATATCAATTCTCAAAATCAAAAATCTTAATCAAATTAAAAATACCAATTAAAGAGAAATCGACTAATTGGAAACTATTTCAATACATCCCGGCACATTTTAAATTTCAAGATTCCATATGCCTAATATTTTCAGAAAAAACATATGTAGCAGTAAACACCGAAAATGATGACCACAGAATAGTTACAGGTATGGGACTGCAACACTGCGACCCTCCAATAACGGACTTATGCTACATTCCTAAATGTGTGCATAACCAAAATGTGTGGAAGCAATATTCAGAAATCTCCCACTAAGTCAAATAAACAAGTTCTGTTACTTTCAATGCGTAAAACAACAAGAAAACGAAGAAGTAATAATTAAACAAATCGGAGTAAACACTTTTGCAATTACTAACCCCCAGCCAACGCTAATGTTGAAAAATCAAAAAAAAATGTACATACCGAAATTCAAAAACTAAAAATAAACTACACACACCCAGGCTTAATAAAGATTTCCTTGCCATGTAATTATGAGTTTTTAAGAAATGGGAAAATACTAATTCCTAAAATGTTTCCATGTGAACTTAGCAATCTCAATAAATTCAACATACAAAGAATATTACCCACATCCTGGACCAACATCAAATCTTTAAACATTGGTCACGAGACACAGAAATATCATAATATATACTTCTCAAATCTAAGCGAAATACTAAATGAAGACTGGACCAAAGAAATTCCTAACTATCACATAACCAGGCAGTTAAAAGATCCCGAAGAATACTTTAAAAAGATTATCCTAGATAAAATGCCACAACCTTTAATAAATGACTTCCTTGGCGACATAATATATTTAGGATGGTTAACAATACTGACCATAGCAATAGGATTTTTAGCATACAAATTATTCCCCGTCCTAATAAAAATAGATTTACTAAATCCCCCACCGATACCGGTGAGACAATAAAAAAAAAAAGAGAAATAAAAAAAAAGAAATTCATCTTAATTATTAAAACACAAAACTATACATACGCTCAAGTCCTTAACTAAAAAAGTTTACACAAATAAAAACAAACACCTACACAATATA
>NW_021773599.1:0-909 GCF_005508785.2 Acyrthosiphon pisum | reverse complement strand
AAAACAATGTTTCAAGAAATTTTGGTACAAAGGGAACAAATGTATGAGTCAATAGGTAGATATACTACGGAAACTGAAATGAAATATAACACGAAACAAAAAAGAGGGCTAGTAAATAGAATAGGCTCAGCTATGAAAACACTTTTCGGGGTATGCGACGACGATTGTACAAAAGAAACCACTAATCAAATTAGCGAAATAGAAAAAACTAATGAAAGGATGATGCATAAACTTAGTTCACAAACTACCGTCGTAAAAACTTCAGTACAGGGTATAGACGGTGCTGCCACCGAAAAAAAGAAATATTATACGGATTTAAGCGATACACAAAAATTATTAAAAAACAAAATTAAAATATTAGCCAATAATACGCACACGGTAGAAACATTGACATTATCAAACAAAGTTCATAATATTTTTACGGCACTTTTAAGTCAATTCGCTTTTGAAACAAGTTCACTCAGTGCAATTATCACAGCTGCTAGGGCGGGGGTAATACACTCTAGTTTACTAACGCCACGCGAATTATCAAAACACTTAACACAAATTAAATTAAAATTACCAATAAATCTTAATTTACCTATGGGTACCAACCCAGGCGAAATATACGAGTTATCAAAACTCACAAAAATGGCAGTATTCTATAGCGGAAATCAGATAGTATTTTTAATTAGAATTCCTCAATTAAACAAATTCTATTTATCATCACTTATATATCCTCATTAATCAAATTATATCATCATATTTTATATCATCAAATTCTATTCATCATTATATATCATCAAATTCTATTCACTTATATCATCAAAATCTATTCATCATTATATATCCCCAAAAATATCAAATTGTATTCATATATCATCAAAAATCTATTCATTCATCAATTATTTTCATTATATCTGTGCGCGC
>NW_021773598.1:0-943 GCF_005508785.2 Acyrthosiphon pisum | reverse complement strand
TTAAAAATTTTACAAAGAAAGATTATTAGGATTCTGTTTATGCAAAAATAACTTAGTAGGATCTACGGGAGAAAATTTTAAACTGTTTAGAGTGCTACCATTCGAGAGTGTGTATAAGAAGGTAACTATTCTATATGTAATACAAAATTATGAAACATTTGTAGATATGGAAATTATAGGGAAAAAAAGAGAAGTAAGAGCTTTTGATGTGAATATAATTTACTACAAAAAAGCATTTGGACAAAAATTTATTAATTATTTAGGTCCGAAATATTTTAATTTAATGCCACTAAATTTAAAAAAACTCATTTTCACTAATACTGGGAATCTTAAAATAGCAAGTATAAAAGAGCAAATTGACTTATGGTTATTTTCTTTATTAAGTGTATAAAGACTAAAATGCAACATTTATTTTATCAAATTTATTTCTCATACTTTTCTTGTTCATAAATATATCAATCTTAGATTTAATGTAAACATTTAATAGTGTACCTATATTTATTTGTGTCTATAATGTAACTCTCTACCTCCATCACAAGCATATGCTTAAAGGAGGTAGATAATTTATTGTAAAATGTAATCTTACTGTTATTATTTATTTGTATTATAAATGTTTTCTTTACAATAAATATTTTTTCAAAAAAAAAAAAAAAAAATAATAAATATGACGTAAACATTGAGCATAATAATATATTCAAACCTAATATAATATATTCATGAGCTCTCCGCGACGTCAATCGGTCCCGGGCAACGGGAATAACGGGCAAATCAGACTAAATTAAAGGCCGTAAAACTCTGAGAATGTGAAAAACTGAATACGAAAAAAACGCGAAAAAAAAATCGGTTTGACACAGCCGCCCCAAATTAGATCGAACCCCGACGGCAGAATCGAAACCACGACCCCGGGTAATCCGCACCTACGCCTAACCGACCTGCCTACCTA
>NW_021773597.1:0-833 GCF_005508785.2 Acyrthosiphon pisum | reverse complement strand
TATATATATATAATTTCTTACCGTATCAGAGTAACTCTGCAACCCACTCGGTGGAAACGTGAAGATGGCCTGTCAATTATTAAATGGTTTAATGTGCATAAGAGCGAGACCAAAACGAGACATAAAATGATAAGTGATCAGTATCCGCAATCCTCACTTACGACCTTGTGTGCACTCACTATAGATTTTAAGCTGTCGTAAATGTTCAACAGGAAAGGACCTTTCCGTGGTTCCTGACAGCGTCAAGCATTGAAATAATAAATTACTCTGACCACGACAGTCGTTAATTATAATATTAACAATTAGAAATCGACCAAATAAGAATTATAAAAAGAGTACACAAGAGTTTCTATCGGAAAACCACGTATAATGTATGTAGGTACTGCGCCGTACTGACGTACCTACTACACGGAAATTTAAAATACGACAAACGAGAATTTATTTACAATAATTATGAATTAAACAATATCGAGTATACTAATATAACATTATGGTTTATATAGTATAATATTATATACCGTAAGTACATTTGTATAGTAGGTACAGTGGCGTCATTTGAGGGGGGGCAAGGTGGGCATTTGCCCCTATCTGATTTTAAAAGCGGCCCGATGGGCCGGTTACCAGTTGTTGCCGTTTTACCATTATTATATTTTATAAGCGCAAAAACATGCCTATTTTATAATATTTTCAACAAATATTATACTATATATACTAAGAAATTATTGTCACATTGATACATTTTTACTAATCGATAGTTGGAATATATTTATATTTAGACGTATGCGGTGACGTACCTACATACACATTGTATGTTTGGATATGTATTTATGTAT
>NW_021773596.1:0-949 GCF_005508785.2 Acyrthosiphon pisum | reverse complement strand
CACTTTGTGATTATTTTGAATTTAAAATTTAATATTTATTTCAGTTAAAATCATTACAAAAATGTGTATAACTTGTATTATTAATATTTATATTTGCATTGCAAATTGAAAATTGAAAATCAAAAAAACTTTATTTTTACTTATATAAACCCTTAAAACTATAAATTAAAATTGTAAGTAGTATCTAAACTTCTGTCTATTTTCCATAATTAAAAATAATTTGGATTAATAATTTCTAGTTTTGTGGTAGGTAGGTAGGTATACTATTTTAGTATATCTGACAAGTAAAACCTATACATTTATAAATTCATGGTACAAAAAATAAAATAATAACTATCATTGGCTTTTGAAACGTGATAAATCATCATGTCATAATATTATAGGTAATATCACATGTACTTACCTGGTTATTAAAAAACATAATTGGAAAAGTAGTGTATTTACTATATTTTAAAACAATGATACGAATCGTATTTACGATTATTACATTAACTATTTCAAACATAGAATAATTTTAATGATCTTTACGTGTTTGTAAGACAGAGTCAACATTGGCACAAACATTATACCTGTACGATACTTGTTTTATTTTTATTCGATACACTTTTTATATAAAAAAATATTTTTTATAATATGTAAAAATAAACATTAAAATAAGATGGTCACATTACTGTTTATTACATTGAGTAGGTAGGTATAATATCTTAATTTTTTACTTAACCTGTATATCGAACGGTTTAAATGTCCATTCTTATTATACAGGTATAGAGATTACTTTTCAAATTATATTAATACTGTAAACTTACCGTCTTATTGTTAAAGTATATATATTTATTATTAAAATGTGTGATGGCTGATAGTCTATAATAATTGCTCTAATTGAATACCTACCTCATTGACCTAAAGTTATAACAGCTTAACAATTCTCTATTATTTAAGTAGTTTTAAG
>NW_021773595.1:0-1280 GCF_005508785.2 Acyrthosiphon pisum | reverse complement strand
GAATATTTGTTTGAAAAATCCTGTATAGCAGAAGTAGAAAAATTAGATGGAACAATAGAACGAGAGACTTTAGGAAAGTACGATTATTTCATTGAAACTATTATAGTAGATAGTACAGAAAGCGGAAATAACAATGGATTAAAACCAAATGTTATTAACGTAACGACAATTAAGTCGGTCGAGGTCAAAGCTACAGAAAGCAACAGACAATATGAATACATAACTAGTACAGTAGGTCACACAACACGAATCGCGAAAAACGGTAGTAAGAGTAGGGACTACAATGTGGATGGTGCTACGGATAACATATCGATGGACTGTCCTAGTACTACAGAAGTTGAGAGCACAGTCAAATACGAAAATCCGCGAAATAACAAAACTAACGTTAACGAAAAATCAGTTATGTGTATTTCAGAGGAACATGAAACAGGTTACATATATATAGTTTGTGTAGTGTTGGGAATAGTAGTGATAATAATGTTACTAATTATGATGAGTATAGTAAAATATTATAGATTAATACGAAAAGAAAGATACCAGTATTTAGTACGAACATTGGAATTTACGGGGAGACACTCATATCGAAATCGGGAGGAAATAGCTCTCACGAGACTTTAAAAAAAAAATAAATAATAAAAATAATAATAATAATATAAAATATATATAAAACTAATTAGGTGATAGAAATAATTACGACTTAAGTAACCAAATATTTTAATTATAGGAATAAAAATCTATTGTTTTGCGTCAATTTGGACATTGCAATCTTACATGGGGAACACGATACAAGTTCAGTAGGAGGCGGTAATGTACCAAAATGTTTACCTGGACATATAGAAGTAGCAAATAAACAGTTAAGCGAACCATTTTCGGAAAGTGAACTTAAACGTATTACACAAAGCCTTGTGACTTTCTTATATGATATGTCGAAAAGAAGAGGGAAATTAGGTACACAGTGTTGCAAGGATCTGGTCGAATACATGGATTATGTACCGGAACCAGAAACGTTATTGAAGTATATAGACGAATATATGAAATAGGCTAATAAAAGTATTGAATAATTATTAATGATGTAGAAATAATATAGGAAAATTAGTATAAATTAATTAAGAGTTAGTTATGATTAAAATAAATAAATAACGAGGTGATACAGTTCCTAGCAGATAAATAAAACTAATATAGCATGGCAAAGTCTAACACTACAAATTATTGAACAAAATATTTAAAGAAAAAAAACTAACATTATAGGTTTATATCTTTAATGACAGTGGGAGAACAGT
>NW_021773594.1:0-519 GCF_005508785.2 Acyrthosiphon pisum | reverse complement strand
TATATACATGTTGAAGGGGTGAAATATCAACAATATTAAATTTAAATAATTTAGATAATAAATAATGAATACTTTTAGACTATCAATATTCAATTTTAGTATTTTATATTTTTATGTTACAGATATTTATACCTAATATATATATATGTTCTGACATAACAGTATTTTCAAACATTAAAATATGTTTCGTAAATATTTAGGTTTTAATACTATTATTTAACTATTAACTAATATATAATAGATACTTTTGAGCTTAATATTGATGAAGTACTTATAAACCGATATTGTATTAGTATTAATATACTAACTGCATTTTAATATTCACATTTTAACTATACGAGAACAATAGTCTTAAATTAATGTTGTACAATAAATGTTAATGTTTCAATCATAAATTAAGATTAATTTAATATTAAAATTTGCATTTAATTTATGTATAAATGAAAATAATGTCTATCCAAGTTAAATTAAACATTTACTTTTGAATATTAATAGTTTAATTCAAAACCAATATTTAAA
>NW_021773593.1:0-1288 GCF_005508785.2 Acyrthosiphon pisum | reverse complement strand
CCAGACATTGATATAAATATGGACGATATGATTGACAAGTTTGGATCAAGATCTAATCTACTGAGGTAAAATCTATTGTATCAATAATGTTAACAACTTTGCAGGGCTTAAATTCTAAAATAAAATATCGTTTTTCCGTTTTTGGGTATTTAAACGTTATACAATTTTAGTGTTTAACGTTATTGTACTTTATAACGTTATACAATTTTAATGTTTAACGTTATTTGATTTTTTCCGTTTAACGTTATTCAGTTTTTAAACGTTATAATTTAAAAATAAATAAGGAATTGTTTTTTTTTTTATAATAAATTCTACCGTTATTTGTGCCATAATTATCCACACTGTTATTTAAGAATTATGAATAGTAGAATTTGTTGGCCAGGTTACATTACCTATTTTCAATCTTTCTAGAGTTTTTAGCAAGGAGCTAACTGATCAGTTAACCATTATCAGTTAAACTATTAAGTAGGTATACACCATAGACGATTAGACGAAAGGTAGTTAATGATAATTTGACGACAAATCTACAACTAACTAAACAACAATAGCAACTTGAAATTATATTAAATTATACTCCAAATAACACGCCCGCATTTTTTCACCAATTAAATCGAACATAAACGGATAATAATTTTATTATTAGTTGAATATTAAATTTATTATAAAGTAATGAATTCAATATTTATAAATAAACCTGCCATAAAATAATTCGGAAAATATAAATTATTGTCAACACAGTTTAGCCAACTTTGAATTGTTCATAACTATAAGATTAAAAAAAAAAATTATATAGGGCTCAATGTAAAAAAAAAAATCACAAACGTTATTTCAAATAACGTTATTTGCAATTTTTTTACGTTACAAATACGTTTATTGTTTATTTTTAATCATGAATTATGATTAACGATATATTATGTTTAATGTTATTCAATTTTTTTCGTTTTTCGTTTGTGTTTTTTCATTTTTTTTCCGTTATAGCGTTATAAATTATAACGTTATAATAACGTTTTGAAGCCCTGCAACTTTCACATTGTATCAAAAAAATTGTATTCACAACATTTCAGATATCCAGCGCCACGGTCGTGGCGCGAGCTAAGTAAAAGAAATAAAAGCGGCGGCACGACAGTGTATATTATCTCGAAGCAGGAGTTTCCCATAAAACCGTGTAAATGTCGGTGTTTTTTGTCAGATGAGATAATTAATTATCTACTGAGTCAATTTATACCTAGTAAATTACAAAAAATGAGGAAAATCATGCAGATGATCCTTTTGTAAAAATCATAAAAAT
>NW_021773592.1:0-808 GCF_005508785.2 Acyrthosiphon pisum | reverse complement strand
AAATTCCCTTTAAGAAATTTATCGCTTATTTTTAAGCAACTCATAGGCATTTGAAATATCACTGTTGATAAACAATTGTTTACTGATTTAAAATACTTAAAAATTTAATACAAATTTTCTTATAAGTTGGTCTATAGCAACTCAAAAATTTTAACGGAAATATATAAGTACAATTTTTCTTAGAATTAACGTTTGAAGTTCAAATTATTGACAATATAAAGATGGAGTATGTATGTAACATTTTTTTTTTTATGAAATTTTGCGGATTTACTGTGAAAGTCAATGTCCAAAATATACATATTTATAAAGATTATGATTTATTTAAAATTAGTGGAAAATCTGAGCTAAAAAGTTTAGATTGAAATTCCTTAGAAATAAATACTATTATCGAAAATGTTACAGTTGTACCCGAACTCCCCTATTGTGACTTCGCTGTGTTCATTTAATATAATGCATAATTAGTAAGTATTTACATTATACACATGTGTTTCAGTAACCATAAGAACTGTAAGAAATAACAAAAATTGTATTGATCAAGATATATGAAATTTTATGTGACTAATGCCAAGTTTCGTGAAGAAAAAGAACAAAAGAAAAATATTAATTCTAATTAATTTATATCTTATAAAGTGTTGGTGTAATAATTTATTTATTTTATTATATTTTACATAGTATTAATATTGTAATTGTTTGTTTAAATAGAGTAATATTAAGTTCTAAATTATAATTTGTAGTTGTTAGCAGATTTATATCATCATTAGGATTTGGGTATATTGATATAAACCACCACCAACAGCAAGACATAAAA
>NW_021773591.1:0-8749 GCF_005508785.2 Acyrthosiphon pisum | reverse complement strand
GGAAGCCGGTGGCGTGTGCATTGCTGACGAAGTTCAAGTGGGATTTGGCAGGTCGGGTACACACTATTGGGCGTTCGAGATCGACGGACCGGACGTACTACCTGACATTGTGACCATCGGCAAGCCCATGGGCAACGGACATCCGGTCGCCGCCGTCATCACCACGGAAGCTGTGGCCCGAAGCTTTGAAGCCACTGGCATACAATATTTTAACACGGTGAGTAAAAATGCGTATTTGTTTAGGTATAAATCGTGATTTGAGTGCCTACCTATGTGTTTTTATTTGATCCATGTAAAGTTTGAAAATATGTAACTTAGGTGCCTTTTAATGGAATGCTGGTCACAATAATTAGTAGATAGGTACACGCAGCACGCTAACACCCCTTAAATATGGTATGGCGGGCAATGTAAAAAATTTGGGCATTCTATTATATTGTTTCCCTGGAATTTTAGATTCTAGCCGGAGCGATAATTGTATTGATTTAACCGGAGCAACCCATTTGCACCCGAACCCATTTATCGTAGCCTATTTGCGCCCCAAACCATAGCCTATATGCACCCGATTCAGATCAGGTGAAAATCGTGCAACGTTGCTATTTATTGAGTATATTGGTATAACTATAAAATTTAAAATAATATTTGATCGTTTCCCATGCTATTCGAAACCAATATCCAAATCGATAAGGATAATAATATTTTGTCGTCAGTCGTGCTAATCGAAATTGTAAAATCCCAATCGATAAAGATTATATTATATAAAATGCATTTATCAGTTGTATTGTATGTGTCAGTTGCATCAGCACTTGAACAGTATTTTACGTAAAAATTTAACTATTTGAAATTTATAATTGTATATAATATAAATAATATTTAGATATATTATATGTATACTGTGTAGTATTTATTATTATTTTGAAAATTATTACTTTTTTCTGATTTGTCTTAAACGATTTTAAACGATACCTGACGGCAACGTTGCATGCAAAATGGGCGCAAATGTCCATAACCCTCGGGGCGCAAATGGGCTACTCTGAGGCGCTGATTTAACAATAATGTGTGTTTTTATTTTTGTGTCAGAAGATATTTTTCACAGTAGGACCCTTCCGCGAATACGTCCATGTATATAACCCATATAATCATGAAAAATAAGTTTGTAAAGTAGTCAACAACATATTATAGCTTGAGCACACTGCATTTAGACCCTTATAGTTGAATATATTACAGTAAATAATAAATATTAATTAATATGTATTTATGTGCATATTGAAGTATTTTAACATTAAAATATTGTGTATTGACCAGTTTTTTATACTTTGTCTGTAACATAAATATATAAAATATAATACACGGATCTAGATATAGTAGGAGGTATACGTACAGCCCATACTCGTGTCAGATTTGCGATAATCGTATCAACAAGTATCAAGCACATACAATTCTATATCTCATTATCTACATGGACATGTTTGGTCGAACAAAGAATTCGTAATCTAGAGAATGATTTACCATTTTCTACGACTTTGGTACTTAAATAGTCAAATATTTTCTAAAAATGAAAATTACAACAAATTTGAAAATGCACTAAAAAATAAAAATGTACTATTCAATCGAGTGCGTACACCACTTTCAGTACATGATTAATAATTATATTTATTTTTACCGGCATTAATGTACCTACTACAGTGGCGATGATCTAATTCAGCCACGTGGAGTAAATTCTAAATCCTATACTCACGTTCACGATTATTAATTAACATGTATCATTAAATATGTATTTACGTAATAAAATGTTTATGCACATATTATCACTAACATATTATTATTGTATAGTGGTGTTACTCCGCTAATCCACCTTGGATTCAAGTTAATCCAAGTTAACGCGAAAAACTCTCGTGTGGTTTTTCAGTACGGTGGAAATCCCGTGTCGTGCGCAATAGCCATCGCCGTGATGACTGCCGTCGACGAAGAACAGCTGGTGGATAACGCCAAAGACGTGGGCGGGTATCTGTTGTCTGAACTAGAAAACATGCAACGGAGATTCCCGGACGTGATCGGAGACGTCCGCGGTGTCGGATTATTTGTGGGCGTAGAACTGATAAAAGACCCGAAAACCAAGACTCCGGCAACGGCGGAAACTCGAGATGTCGTCGACAGGTATAAGAGCCGAATTATGGTGTGTTTGAGTGGTTCCCTGGATGATTTAGATGATTTAGATTTACAATTGGGCCCGGTAGGTCCAACCCGGGGAGGTGCTCAAACAGGGATTTTCAGATTTACGATGGAAATATTTGTTGATAAATAGTTGCTATTGGTTATAAAAGAAATAATAATTTTTATTTGTATTACTAGCCCTCAGATCTATCAGGATAGATAATAATTAGTATAAATTAGTATTTTATTTGTATTGTATTGGTTGCCATTGGTAAATCGGGCAGATCAAGCATGCATACAATCGAATTTTCGCACAATTGTTAACGCCTATTTTATATGCTATCAAAAATTGTACACGTTCCATCACCTACTGCAACGAGTTACACAAAGGAGTTGAACAGTCACAATTTTTTTATGAGTTGACATTTTTTACGGGCAACGAAGTGAGTGGGGTTAGATATATTAGAAGAAATATGGCATATACATTTTGTACAAATATATTTTTTAAAAATACAAATCTTTGGACTGGACAGCTAGTATTACATAAATTACGTACAGGTACTAAAAGTAATTTTAACAAGTATGAATATGTCCAAGTAAACTTCCCTGGTTTGGAAACTAGATTAGGTTTTTCCTAGCGAAATGATTTTCACGGTAGAAATAATGAGCACTTGACACGATGTGTCATGTGCAGTGTATAATATTTCGCGAACTTCTGAAGTTAAAACTATTATGTATCGCCAAATGGTTTTTGAAATATTTAATAGAACAATATTTATTATTAATACATACAAATTTTGTTTTAGAATGAAAAACGAATTTAGAATATTGGTAAGCAGCGACGGACCAGACGTGAATGTCATCAAACTGAAACCACCGATGGTGTTCAGCAGAGCCAATGCCGACCGCTTTCTGAAGGCGTTCAAGACATTGATTTCAGAGATAAGGACACAACGGTTTCAACTGCTGTGATTTATTTTATACAACAACCTACTATAAATGTTTATCTACATAATTTGGCATTATTATCATTATTGTAATTTGTATTTTTCAAATATTATGTAGGTTATATATGTTTAATATATAAAAAATAACATATTCCTACACTGTTTATAAAACAAAACGTATAGATACGTTATGCATAATATAGGTAATATCTTTAATAATTTAAATGTATAACTGAAAATATAAAACTAACGAGAATCGAAGAATAGCTAGATTTTAATAATTATTGTCCGTATATGTAGAAGTATGTTTATCGATGTTTGTTTGTGTGATTTGATTTGTGTGTACAGATAATATTGATCTATCAGTTGCTGAGTTAAGGCCGGGGCAATTTAGTGTAATTTAATCAACATTACTTACACGTTGATAGGACCTGAACAGTGATCTGCGCGAATACAAAGTAATTATTGATGTATTTTGCATGGTTTTTTTTAAAAATGTTTTTCCTGTTACAATTGACTAAGTATATAAAAAAAATAGCTAGTATGCTGCGGGAAATTGTAAAAGAAATATTCTTATAATAATTATGCATTTAAGAAGAAGCTGGGTTATTTTGCAGATTTTGTTCTGCATAATTCGGTGGTAATTGAACTCGTATCGCATCGAGACGTGCTATGACGATATCGCATTTCTTATGAACATCATCCAATGCATTTTCAAGTAGATCTACTCTCTTGATCAACCTGAAACCTCATAGTATTATAAAATCAGCTCGGAAACAATAATTTCGATACCGTATACTTGCCATTTGATATCTGATTCATTGGAAGTTGAGTTTTCGTCATCTTTACCTAAAAAATAATAAATAAATAATTTTTTTAAGTATTACTGTAATAATTTATGAATTACCATTTTTAGTTTTATTAAATACTAGCTGTAGGTGCCTAATCCGACTTCGTAAGGGCAAAAAATTAGCAAACATAAAATACGGTGCTATATCGGTTTTTCTCGGTTTTAGTGTAAGTACCTCAGTTTACGGAAAAATCGGTATTGATGTATTGTTGCTTTGTGAACTAATTCGGCAGAGATGGGCAATCAATGTGTGGTGGATATTTTTCGGATGTGGTTCAAACTAATATCTTAACTTTCCTGATATCTCTAAGAATAATCATTGATACGTTCGTCAAAATCGGTAGAGTAGTTTTTAAGGCTATAATAATAGTTACAGACATATGTGGATATTGCCTTTTGTACATTTAAAGAACATACAATTAGGTAATTAAATATTATTTTCTTTTATTTAAAAAAAATCCCATAGCATCGCATGGCAGATTGGCTAGTGTAAACCAATCTAAAAAAAAAAAAATATTTCTGTAACCATTGGAATTTCTATTTATAAACACAAAAAAAATTATTCGGTTTTCGTATGCTAATGCGAAATCAATATGTGAGCCATCCTAAAGAAACCTATATGGGTTAAAAAACGTAGTATAGAACACTCCCCGAGTCCTAAGGAATATACTATGTCAGCAATTTGATGACAATTGGTTCAGTAGTTTCCAAGTCTATAAGCCCCATACAGACCAGTGTTTGTCAAGTTCCTTATAAAAAGGAATTCGTTCCGTTCCTAGTTCTTTTCTTAAAAAAAGAAATTCGTTCTGTTCCTTGTTCCTTAAAAAAAAAAAGAATTCGTTTCTTTGTCGTTCCATTGGAAAGTGAACGAGTTCCTTTTTTAGTTCCAAATAAAATAAAAATTCTTATTTAATCATATATGTTTTTTTTTCGTATTACGCATACTTATTTAATTTTTATTTATAATATATAACTACAAGATTTTTTTTAAGATTTTCTTTAAAATTAAATTTTTGGCTAACGTATCTCGATTGTCTTAACGTCGATACTCGATAACGATCACTAATTAGCTATATACATTATACGCATCAAAAAATATATCTTAATTTAAATTTTTACATACTTATCTGTGTAAATTATTGGAACTAGGAAGGAACGAACAATTTTGTTTTTTTTTCTTAAAAAAAAGAACTAGTTCATTTTCTCGTTATTTTTTTATAAAAAGGAGTTCGTTCATCGTGCCGTTCTTTAAAAAGGAATTCGTTCCAGGAATCCGTTCCTTTTGGAACTCGTTCCTTCCAAACACTGATACAGACGTACATTAATGTTTTTATATTCAGTTAACCGCTGTTATTGTCTCGTTTATTCCCGAAACTTGCTTTTTGTATTAGTTGATTCGGAATCAATTCAACGGTATAACGGTACAGGTAAACAGGTCACCGCGAATCAACTCATCGCATCCCAGCTAACAGATATGCTACATAAGTATTCAGTAATCAAGTATTTTTCAATTTTTAGATCTATGTTATCATCAAAACAAACATTGCACCTGGGTATAAGGTTAATGCTATTATACGCCTATGACCCATGTATTATAGTTAAATACAATACGGCGTCGCGCACTCCCGTTCGCAAAAGAGCGGAGGGGAATTTGCCTCAACTACAAATTTTCTGGCTTAGAATGTAAGCCACTCTAGGTATATTGTTTATAAGTTTACAATACTATTATAAATAAAAGATTTTTGGAGTTAACAAGACGTCGACTAAACTCCGTCTGCTAAACGGAGTGCGATAAGTACCTACGTATTCATTTAAAATGTGTAATATTACTATCTATCCGAATAAACGCATATTATATAAACCTAATTTAGATAGAGGATTGTCCATATGACGTAACGCCAAACGCGTATGACCATCCGCAGTGGCCAGTAATAGTTGGCATTTACTACGAAAACGGCGATAGACCGTCGTGATCGAATCGTACATTATATTATAAGCAAATAATAATAATAATAATAAAACGCGTACTCGATCCGGGTGCGTTTTGCAGCACGTCCCGGAACATCTGCCTGGCTTCGTCTTCGTGTACCGTCTTTTGCGGTTCGATTCCGTATTTGTCGAGAATCTTTTCCACTTCAGAGTTTGTAAAACGGCAGCTGCGGGACAAGGACGAAACGTTACAATGGTGTCATAGGCGTGCGCAGTCTTAAATTTCTGGTCGAGCCTAGGCAATTATAGTGCACTAATATTTGGACAACGCCCAGAATTTTTTTTAACACATCAACATACATGTTGAAGACACGAATATAAATTGAATGAAATGTAATATTTAAAATTGTTTCTAATAAAAATATAATAGATAGCAGTAAACCACACTACCACAGCGTATGAACATTGCGATGACCAGCCAGATCAAAAGTTGTATATATTCAACTTCACGGTATTCGTGGTATCGTGTTGGTCGACACGATCATATTTTTACAATCTCATTTTGGCAAACCAATCAGAAAAAAAGTATTTTACACGACACGACACAGGCAGTTGTGAACTCCCATTATGCTGGATTCACAGCTACGTCGTCGTGTGCGTGCTGCTTCGATAAAATCACATTCTGATTGATTAGACGTTGCTTTTTTGGTAGGTATCGTGTAATAACCAAGTTGCAACCGAGTATGCCAAGATTATTGATTACAGCTTAACTTCAAAACCAATATGGCTACCACGCCCATGGCCCACGAACGACATGATATACGATGTAGCTCTGAATCTGGCTTTAAAATTAATTGTGAGACTCGCAGAAAAATATCGCGAATATACTCCTATATGTTTGGTTGGGGAGGGAGCGGAAGCAGCAAATACACAAATGCTCACTTCACCCACCTAATTCTGTTATATCTATTATTATGACAAACATATTTACATAATTATATGGTTATACACTTATAATAGGTACCATGTACCGTTTCAGTATCTTGTAAACGTCCTGATAGGTAACGCGGCGATCCAGTTCGTTATTCAGCCGGTCGGTTCGACGTCGCCCCGCCCATTTGTCAAAACCCATCCAGGCGAGCACGCGGTCCACGAACGCCGACACCTTGTCGCTCACGTACGATTGCCGGTCCCCCAACGATTGTTCGACGTCCACGTCAAAATACGCGTGAAACACGATCGCCACTAGCATCGTCTGGAAAGCGAATGGGCTAGGTAAAAAAAATAGCTCTGACCATACACACCTCATGCATAGGACCATCATTATACATAGGTATAATACCGGTGTGGTGAGCGATCAGCAAATTTTTTTTTTTGAACATTCTGCAACTCTAAGTGTAATTGCGCTGACAATAATTGACCAGAAAAAAATAACTATAAGGAGATCGGAGATCTAAAAAGGGATAAATAGTAATACATGGAAATCATATATTATATATTATGTGCAACTCTAAATAAACTATTAAATCAGTCACAGTAGGAATTGTATAGGTCCACAAAACGGGGTCCATATACCGTACACGGTACATACATTGAATGTTTATGTCTTATGGTGTCTTACAACACAAAAATGTGGTATACGCGAGTCAATTTTGGTTCTCCTACGCTATTGAAAGGAAGTTGCAAGAATAATGGTGGAGATTTGTGTTTGAAAGATGACTGAATTATTTAAGACTTTCTAAATGACCCAGAAGAAACCTTTTGTATAAGCAATTTGTTATTATTAATATTATTATTAAATATTAAATATTTTTTTTTTGTATAGGTAAACCTTTTTGATAAATTAATATTTAATAAAGTTAATTTGTTCAATACATATTTATAAACTATTTATAATTTATATTTTAATCTTACAAATAACTGTAAAAAAATAGGTAGATTATCCTACGGATGGTACCTACGATATCATTGTCCCATCAAATATAGCATGACCCGCTGATTCGCTGGAAATGGAAAGATGATCCCCGGCAATAGGTTTAAAAAACACTCGTACATCATAATTACCAAGAGAACAAATATCATCACGCACGTGAAAAATACGAAGAAAAACGTAGTGAACCAAGCGTCCGCGTCTTGAAGCGTCTTGTAGTCGAAGTCCCTCATCAGTATTCTGAGCGACGAAAGAACTGAATCGTAGATTGTCGAGAATCCTTTTACCTGGTTTGGGGGTGAGAGTGTGTTAGAGGAAAACAAAAAAATAGACGAGGGTGACATGGCATTCAATAATACGTCGTAGGTACATATATATTATGCGCATTTGTGAAGGTATAAATTTATAAGTTGGCCGACGTCATTCGAATTAGGTATGCCCTTCGTTGTTATGAACAAATTTTACCGAGGTTTGCCTCCAGGGCAGACACAAGGGGTAGGGCCGAGGTTATTGATACTTTTTTTTTTAAAGATCTTTCTCGCTGATTTATAAAACTACTATGTAGGTAATACCATTTAATATAAATATTGTATAATTCTATTATAGTACTTATAGTAGGTAGGTACTTATACTATTATATATAATCACACATTGTCTCAAACACTACAATATTTTAATAGTTTATTGTTCATTTTTTAAGACTTATATAATTTGTATTTTTATGTTTATTATCTGCAGTGGTTAGAAGCCGCTACTAAAGCTTGTCCCGTAACAAGCATCATATTATTATACAGGAATTTATAGTTTACAATGTGTAAAAAATCCAAAGTATTTCCGCTTCGCGTATAAAACATTAAAACAACACTGGGATTTGGTGCACACAAGTATGCATTTAGGTATAAATATTTTATATCATATAATATATATATGTACATCACAATG
>NW_021773590.1:0-879 GCF_005508785.2 Acyrthosiphon pisum | reverse complement strand
CCAGTTACAGCCAAAATATGTACCTTGTATATTTTGTGTTGCATATTCAGTAATAAGAAATTTAAGCTGTTTTGAACAATTGATATTATGTGTCTTACCTATCGTATAAAAAAAAACCCAAATTTAACCATTCCTAAATAAGTCAGTCTTCTTCCCAGAGGTTTAATCTACACACAAACATTCATACCAAGCTGAACCCGTGCACTCCGTTGTCCGTAAAAAATTGCAACTTAAAAAATTATGATTGTTCAACTGTTTTTGGGTGTAACTTGCTGCAATGTTCAATAACTTGATTTGGTGCTAACTTGTACCTGATCTGCCCAAATAACCAATGGAAACCAATAATAAATAAATATTAATTTATACTGTAGACTGTAGCCAATGGCAACTATTTAAAAAATAAATAAAAATAAAATTTCCAATTTCCATCGCGAACCTCAAGATCCCTGTTTGAGCACCTCTTTAAAATGCAAATTTTGAAAAATCCTTTCTTAGTGCGCCTATACATAGTAATAAGAACATTTACTGAAAATTTCATATCCATAGCTTCAGCAGTTTCGGCTAAGCGATGATGAATCACCCAGGACAAGTCTTTTTATATATAAAGATAAGGTACCTATATTATCATAAAATTAAAAATTATATGTGTTAATAAACTTTTGGCCCGCGAAGAGCATTTGATTTTTTTTGTGGCCCTTGAATAAAAAAGTTTGGAGACCCCTATAACAATAGTAGTTGAAAAATATTAAGAATACATAGGTACAATTTTCTTCAATAAGCATTTAAAGTTCGAATTTGACAAATTTTATCAGATTTAAAAATTAAAAATTATTTTGTAGTTAACAATTGATAAAATTTTCAACTTTCATAGCTAAGGAT
>NW_021773589.1:2660-4054 GCF_005508785.2 Acyrthosiphon pisum | reverse complement strand
CGCCAGCTATCCTGAGGGAAACTTCGGATGGAACCAGCTACTAGATGGTTCGATTAGTCTTTCGCCCCTATACCCAGCTCAGACGATCGATTTGCACGTCAGAATCGCTGCGGACCTCCATCAGGGTTTCCCCTGACTTCATCCTGGCCAGGCATAGTTCACCATCTTTCGGGTACCAACGTGTGCGCTAAGGGTGCGCCCCCAGCCGGCCGAAGCCGACTTGGCGGAGACGCCCCCGGACTGCGGACCAGCGCGACTTTGAACGCCGGTGGGTTCGGTCGCTAGGCCATCGTCCGCACCGTAAACGGTTCACTTTCATTGCGCCAAACGTGGTTTTTCGTAAGATCACCGTTGACTCGCGCACACGTTAGACTCCTTGGTCCGTGTTTCAAGACGGGTCGGAAAGTAGCTCGAAACACGTCGCCGACCGACGGGACCCCGCCTGCGACGGGGCCGCGTCGACGGTTCTTGCCGTCGGGCGAGCCGACCATGAGCACCGGGGCTCGGCGCGAACGGTCACGCCGAAACGCGACCGACGCGACGAACGTCACCCGGGCCATTCGGCCCGGCGCCCAACGGGTCGCGACGTCCGCTAACCGAGCGAAAGATCCGGCCCGGCGGTTAGACCGACCGTGAATTCGCCCGGCGGGGATTCGCGAGCTCTGTCCGTTTACAACCGAGCGGTTTCACGTTCTTATGAACTCTCTCTTCAAAGTTCTTTTCAACTTTCCCTCACGGTACTTGTAAACTATCGGTCTCGTGGCCGTATTTAGCCTTAGATGGAGTTTACCACCCGCTTCGGGCTGCACTCTCAAGCAACCCGACTCGAAGGCGCGGTCCGATCCCGGAACGCTGTGACGGCCTCTACTGGCCTGGCACCATCTGCGGGCCATGGCCCCGTTCAAGGGAGACTTGGACCGTCACGTGCGCCCCGGCAACGAGGCCGGCCCGTACGCCACAACTCTCATACGTGCCGCGACACAAAAGTGCGCGGCGAGATTCGGCGATGGGCTTTTCCCGGTTCGCTCGCCGCTACTAAGGGAATCACGGTTGTTTTCTTTTCCTCCGCTTATTAATATGCTTAAATCCGGCGGGTAGTCCCGCCTGATCTGAGGTCGGAACGTATCGGTTGTTTGTTTCTTAAATTACACGGCAGCCTGCGGTCCGCGCTCCGCCCGTACGGTGACCGCCCGCGTCCGCTTCTCGGAAGCCGGAGAGGTCTCGTGGACTCTCAGCCGGCCCGGCCGCGCTCTCGCGCGGCGGGCGGACGGGGACGTGCCGTTTGACGACGCGAGAACCCGTGACTGTTTGCCGTTCGAAAAACGACGTTCGAAAAGTTGAAATCGAAATCGGTTCGACGAACGTCGCCGGGGCTGCCGCCATGCGCACTACCC
>NW_021773589.1:0-813 GCF_005508785.2 Acyrthosiphon pisum | reverse complement strand
CTGTGGTGCCTTCCGTCAATTCCTTTAAGTTTCAACTTTGCAATCATACTTCCCCCGGAACCGAAAAGCTTCGGTTTCCCGGAAGCTGCCCGCCGGGTCGTAATGAAACGCCGGCGGATCGCTAGCTGGCATCGTTTACAGTTAGAACTAGAGCGGTATCTGATCGCCTTCGAACCTCTAACTTTCGTTCTTGATCATACGAGAACGTACTTGGCAAATGCTTTCGCGTCAGTTCGTCTCGAGACGATCCAAGAATTTCACCTCTAACGTCTCGGTACGAATGCCCCCGCCCGTCTCTGTTGATCATTACCTCCGGTCCCGAAAACCGGCCCGGCGGGACGCGCGGGCGACTGGCGCCCGCGGCCCGGCGGCCCGCGCACGGAAACGCCCCGGAGGGCGATTTCGCGCGCCCGCGAAGGGCGGAGATGCGCGGGACCGAGGTCTTGTTCCATTATTCCATGCGACCAGTATTCAGGGCCTTTTGACGAGACGGCCGTGAAGCCGCCCCGCCAGATTCGAGCCTGCTTTGAGCACTCTAATTTGTTCAAAGTAAACGTGTCGGCCCGCCGACGGCACTCGGTGAAGAGCACCGCGCAGCAAGATTGGAGTAGGCGGCCGCCGTCGTCGAACACCGACGGCCGCGCGACGCGTGGCCGCGCGGCGCGCCGGAAGCACGAGACACGTGTCCGCCTGCCGACAATACGTCCGGCCGACGTGCCGGTAACTAACACCCCGAGACGGCTGACGAGCGCGACGGCGACCGCGCCGACGGGACACGTGGTCCCGCGACACGGCCGGCCGCGACACGACGGA
>NW_021773588.1:0-623 GCF_005508785.2 Acyrthosiphon pisum | reverse complement strand
AAAGTAACTTTTAACTTTAAACTTAACTTACATTCTTCCACATTAACTTAACTTAACGAGTTAAAAAAAAATAGTTAACTTGCCCAGCCTTGCTTATAAGTAATAATTATATCTAATATACTTCAAAAAATTATGTAATAAAATTAATTATTTGTTAGCTGCAATAACTTTACCATTTAATGTTACTTGAGATGTAGACACTTTTAAATTTAAAAAAATATATATAATTATATAAAACTATATTTTGTCTTTCTCTCCTATTATAAGTTATAACATATTTTATTGACCCAACAATTTCCAGTAATATTTTTCTTTCGTAATTTAATTTCATATGATGTTCTCAGTGTGCAAGTTCCATACTATTTTTTTTTCTAAGAGTGTAAAATTCCGTATATCAAAATACTATTCTAAATTGTTATTTGTTTACTAATAAATAATAATTAATAAAATATTTTACGTGATATTTTAGCTGAAAAAAAACAATTTTTATTAGTCAATATTGTTTGTTTACTACATATTACGTAAGCTTTTAAAAATATTTAAATATCTGTCCGATTATTTTGAATACGTCATTCAATTTTTAAACAGCTATCTGTAACAATCAAGTTCTAAACCTAGTAGAA
>NW_021773587.1:0-813 GCF_005508785.2 Acyrthosiphon pisum | reverse complement strand
TTTCATATAGGTAATAAAAAATAAAATAAATTATAATGCTGACGTGCGACGGCGACGTCCAAAATAATCCGCTGAAACAATTTAATTGGTTATGTGCACATCAATTCCATTAAACTGTGTGTTTTTCTCATCCTGGTTATAATATAGTCCATGTTATTGAAGTATTAGAGACGAATACACTATTAGGCGGTATTGAGTATAGAAAATAAACGTACGATAGCGAATCAAATTTATTCTCGATACACGTCTGGTACGATTATATACGCATTTATCAATTATCTTTATTTCTTGGAAATCGCTCAGTACTTTTCAACAAATATTATTTCTAAATAATTATTATCGTCGGTATCTGTGTTTCATTCCACGACTGGAATTCGCCACTACGCCACGTGTATCAATTTACAATTACTATAAAAGGTAAACTGTATACCAGTTACCAGCCGGATACCAGCAACTGCATGTATTTACCTACATTGGTAAGTTTTAAATATTTATTTATTTTCTTTATTAAATACTAGCTGGACACGGCAATGCGTCGTTATTGACACGTTTGTGTGATTATGCGAGCAGTATATTACTGCGGTAGATCGCGGACCCCGCGTGCTGTGTTGAGCCGAGATAAATATAATTTTATCTAGATAAAGATAAAGATGACTAAATTATTTATTTATTTTGATAAATTCAACACTACTCGCGTGAATTTTTTTTGTAGTTTTATGTTTTAACTATTTTAAGAAATAAATACATATTGAAGAGTGAACGCTTATTACATTGTTTAATTGAGTAAATGAAAAAAAAATTATAGGTAAGTTA
>NW_021773586.1:0-756 GCF_005508785.2 Acyrthosiphon pisum | reverse complement strand
AAATCACTTAAATGTAATATGTACGTAAATAGTTATATACTTAATATTCTGAAGAAAATAACTACTTATATACGGTACTATATAATATAGGTAATCGAAATTCTACAGACGATTATTATCGTCTTAAGTCTAAATATTATTACTCAAACGGAAATATTGTATGTAGTAATAATATAATCATAATATAATATATTTATAATGCCGCGTGTTATTGTCATAATTGCATAAAATAAACGCTACAAATAAATTAATTTCAATTGAGCTCCAAGTGCGTATTGTATGCATATACCTACTATGTGTATTATAGTGTGTATCATACGCGTACATCAAATGGCTAATTATAATAATAATAATAATTATAATTATATTATTAAATTATAATAACATTCTATAGTGGCACAAGACCGTTTCTGGCTGTCGGATTTCTGGTCATGTATATGTCCATGTCGTGATCGGTCCCCGTCGGCGACCGATCTCATTTTCGGCGGTTTCGCAGTGAAGTTTGAAATGTTCGAGTGTAGATCTTCGGTCAGTCCTAAAAGCAAATGCCTACATTATTTCGATATTATTATAAATGCACCTAGTGATTGTCAGTATAAAATTTACGAAAAATATTATACATTTTTACGAAATTTCAAATCCATTGGGACATTCGTAATAATATCCAAAAGGAAATACAGATAGCTTTACTATAGTATCTATTGAAATGTCTATCGAAGTACGTGTTTAGATGAGATTTTTAAAGTGGTACTTGTT
>NW_021773585.1:0-4895 GCF_005508785.2 Acyrthosiphon pisum | reverse complement strand
TTTTATAAGTTAGACTGAAACAATCAATTTAAATATATCATATTTAACAAAAACGTCGGGTTTAAAAACTGTTTTCAATCCATTCCCTATTTATAACAAACATTTTTTAAAATTTTTTTTGGCAAAATTGTTACTCGACGGTGCCATAGACTATCTAGTTTAGTTTTGAATTCCGCTAGGACATCCTTCCACCACAAAATTGTCCAACACTAAATTTGTATTAAAATAGCGCTCAACAGGTATGTCGGCGATACCTTAAATCGAAAAAAAGTAACATTTTCCACATTTTTTTTCTATTAATGAATAAATCTCCGTTCAAAAAAACAGTATAGCGCAGTTTGAGGTGTCAAAATTAACTCCTTCCTTTTAAAAATCTAAGTAACAAAAACGTCGGTTTAAAAACTGTTTTCAATCCATTCCCTATTTATAACAAACATTTTTTAAAATTTTTTTTGGCAAAATTGTCACTCGACGGTGCCATAGACTATCTAGTTTAGTTTTGAATTCCGCTAGGACATCCTTCCACCACAAAATTGTCCAACACTAAATTTGTATTAAAATAGCGCTCAACAGGTATGTCGGCGATACCTTAAATCGAAAAAAAGTAACATTTTCCACATTTTTTTTCTATTAATGAATAAATCTCCGTTCAAAAAAACAGTATAGCGCAGTTTGAGGTGTCAAAATTAACTCCTTCCTTTTAAAAATCTAAGTAACAAAAACGTCGGTTTAAAAACTGTTTTCAATCCATTCCCTATTTATAACAAACATTTTTTAAAATTTTTTTTGGCAAAATTGTTACTCGACGGTGCCATAGACTATCTAGTTTAGTTTTGAATTCCGCTAGGACATCCTTCCACCACAAAATTGTCCAACACTAAATTTGTATTAAAATAGCGCTCAACAGGTATGTCGGCGATACCTTAAATCGAAAAAAAGTAACATTTTCCACATTTTTTTTCTATTAATGATTAAATCTCCGTTCAAAAAAACAGTATAGCGCAGTTTGAGGTGTCAAAATTAACTCCTTCCTTTTAAAAATCTAAGTAACAAAAACGTCGGTTTAAAAACTGTTTTCAATCCTTTCCCTATTTATTACAAATATTTTTTAAAATATTTTTTGGCAAAATTGTTACTCGACGGTGCCATAGACTATCTAGTTTAGTTTTGAATTCCGCTAGGACATCCTTCCACCACAAAATTGTCCAACACTAAATTTGTATTAAAATAGCGCTCAACAGGTATGTCGGCGATACCTTAAATCGAAAAAAAGTAACATTTTCCACATTTTTTTTCTATTAATGATTAAATCTCCGTTCAAAAAAACAGTATAGCGCAGTTTGAGGTGTCAAAATTAACTCCTTCCTTTTAAAAATCTAAGTAACAAAAACGTCGGTTTAAAAACTGTTTTCAATCCATTCCCTATTTATAACAAACATTTTTTAAAATTTTTTTTGGCAAAATTGTCACTCGACGGTGCCATAGACTATCTAGTTTAGTTTTGAATTCCGCTAGGACATCCTTCCACCACAAAATTGTCCAACACTAAATTTGTATTAAAATAGCGCTCAACAGGTATGTCGGCGATACCTTAAATCGAAAAAAAGTAACATTTTCCACATTTTTTTTCTATTAATGAATAAATCTCCGTTCAAAAAAACAGTATAGCGCAGTTTGAGGTGTCAAAATTAACTCCTTCCTTTTAAAAATCTAAGTAACAAAAACGTCGGTTTAAAAACTGTTTTCAATCCATTCCCTATTTATAACAAACATTTTTTAAAATATTTTTTGGCAAAATTGTTACTCGATGGTGCCATAGACTATCTAGTTTAGTTTTGAATTCCGCTAGGACATCCTTCCACCACAAAATTGTCCAACACTAAATTTGTATTAAAATAGCGCTCAACAGGTATGTTGGCGATACCTTAAATCGAAAAAAAGTAACATTTTCCACATTTTATTTCTATTAATGAATAAATCTCCGTTCAAAAAAACAGTATAGCGCAGTTTGAGGTGTCAAAATGAACTCCTTCCTTTTAAAAATCTAAGTAACAAAAACGTCGGTTTAAAAACTGTTTTCAATCCTTTCCCTATTTATAACAAACATTTTTTAAAATTTTTTTTGGCAAAATTGTCACTCGACGGTGCCATAGACTATCTAGTTTAGTTTTGAATTCCGCTAGGACATCCTTCCACCACAAAATTGTCCAACACTAAATTTGTATTAAAATAGCGCTCAACAGGTATGTCGGCGATACCTTAAATCGAAAAAAAAGTAACATTTTCCACATTTTTTTTCTATTAATGAATAAATCTCCGTTCAAAAAAACAGTATAGCGCAGTTTGAGGTGTCAAAATTAACTCCTTCCTTTTAAAAATCTAAGTAACAAAAACGTCGGTTTAAAAACTGTTTTCAATCCATTCCCTATTTATAACAAACATTTTTTAAAATTTTTTTTGGCAAAATTGTCACTCGACGGTGCCATAGACTATCTAGTTTAGTTTTGAATTCCGCTAGGACATCCTTCCACCACAAAATTGTCCAACACTAAATTTGTATTAAAATAGCGCTCAACAGGTATGTCGGCGATACCTTAAATCGAAAAAAAGTAACATTTTCCACATTTTTTTTCTATTAATGATTAAATCTCCGTTCAAAAAAACAGTATAGCGCAGTTTGAGGTGTCAAAATTAACTCCTTCCTTTTAAAAATCTAAGTAACAAAAACGTCGGTTTAAAAACTGTTTTCAATCCATTCCCTATTTATAACAAACATTTTTTAAAATTTTTTTTGGCAAAATTGTCACTCGACGGTGCCATAGACTATCTAGTTTAGTTTTGAATTCCGCTAGGACATCCTTCCACCACAAAATTGTCCAACACTAAATTTGTATTAAAATAGCGCTCAACAGGTATGTCGGCGATACCTTAAATCGAAAAAAAGTAACATTTTCCACATTTTTTTTCTATTAATGAATAAATCTCCGTTCAAAAAAACAGTATAGCGCAGTTTGAGGTGTCAAAATTAACTCCTTCCTTTTAAAAATCTAAGTAACAAAAACGTCGGTTTAAAAACTGTTTTCAATCCATTCCCTATTTATAACAAACATTTTTTAAAATTTTTTTTGGCAAAATTGTTACTCGACGGTGCCATAGACTATCTAGTTTAGTTTTGAATTCCGCTAGGACATCCTTCCACCACAAAATTGTCCAACACTAAATTTGTATTAAAATAGCGCTCAACAGGTATGTCGGCGATACCTTAAATCGAAAAAAAGTAACATTTTCCACATTTTTTTTCTATTAATGATTAAATCTCCGTTCAAAAAAACAGTATAGCGCAGTTTGAGGTGTCAAAATTAACTCCTTCCTTTTAAAAATCTAAGTAACAAAAACGTCGGTTTAAAAACTGTTTTCAATCCTTTCCCTATTTATTACAAATATTTTTTAAAATATTTTTTGGCAAAATTGTTACTCGACGGTGCCATAGACTATCTAGTTTAGTTTTGAATTCCGCTAGGACATCCTTCCACCACAAAATTGTCCAACACTAAATTTGTATTAAAATAGCGCTCAACAGGTATGTTGGCGATACCTTAAATCGAAAAAAAGTAACATTTTCCACATTTTATTTCTATTAATGAATAAATCTCCGTTCAAAAAAACAGTATAGCGCAGTTTGAGGTGTCAAAATGAACTCCTTCCTTTTAAAAATCTAAGTAACAAAAACGTCGGTTTAAAAACTGTTTTCAATCCTTTCCCTATTTATAACAAACATTTTTTAAAATTTTTTTTGGCAAAATTGTCACTCGACGGTGCCATAGACTATCTAGTTTAGTTTTGAATTCCGCTAGGACATCCTTCCACCACAAAATTGTCCAACACTAAATTTGTATTAAAATAGCGCTCAACAGGTATGTCGGCGATACCTTAAATCGAAAAAAAGTAACATTTTCCACATTTTTTTTCTATTAATGATTAAATCTCCGTTCAAAAAAACAGTATAGCGCAGTTTGAGGTGTCAAAATTAACTCCTTCCTTTTAAAAATCTAAGTAACAAAAACGTCGGTTTAAAAACTGTTTTCAATCCTTTCCCTATTTATTACAAATATTTTTTAAAATATTTTTTGGCAAAATTGTTACTCGACGGTGCCATAGACTATCTAGTTTAGTTTTGAATTCCGCTAGGACATCCTTCCACCACAAAATTGTCCAACACTAAATTTGTATTAAAATAGCGCTCAACAGGTATGTTGGCGATACCTTAAATCGAAAAAAAGTAACATTTTCCACATTTTATTTCTATTAATGAATAAATCTCCGTTCAAAAAAACAGTATAGCGCAGTTTGAGGTGTCAAAATGAACTCCTTCCTTTTAAAAATCTAAGTAACAAAAACGTCGGTTTAAAAACTGTTTTCAATCCTTTCCCTATTTATAACAAACATTTTTTAAAATTTTTTTTGGCAAAATTGTCACTCGACGGTGCCATAGACTATCTAGTTTAGTTTTGAATTCCGCTAGGACATCCTTCCACCACAAAATTGTCCAACACTAAATTTGTATTAAAATAGCGCTCAACAGGTATGTCGGCGATACCTTAAATCGAAAAAAAGTAACATTTTCCACATTTTTTTTCTATTAATGATTAAATCTCCGTTCAAAAAAACAGTATAGCGCAGTTTGAGGTGTCAAAATTAACTCCTTCCTTTTAAAAATCTAAGTAACAAAAACGTCGGTTTAAAAACTGTTTTCAATCCTTTCCCTATTTATTACAAATATTTTTTAAAATATTTTTTGGCAAAATTGTTACTCGACGGTGCCATAGACTATCTAGTTTAGTTTTGAATTCCGCTAGGACATCCTTCCACCACAAAATTGTCCAACACTAAATTTG
>NW_021773584.1:0-968 GCF_005508785.2 Acyrthosiphon pisum | reverse complement strand
CCTTGTCTCTGTCAATCTATAAAAAAAAAAAAAAAACAGATTTATAATATATATTTATTGTCTAGAAGATATCAAACGGGTAATCCTCACGGGACACCCTGTATAGCTTCAACGGTTTAAAAACTAATATTACTCTAGATTGTAGCGTCCAGATTCATTACTTATAAGAAATCAAAATGCCTAAAAAAATCAGAAAAATGTCGTATAAAACCTGTTTTTCCCAGAATTTCAGAAAATATGGAAAACTTTGAAAATTAAAAATATTACAATAATGCATTTCCTAAAAAAAACTGTAGTTTTCAGAAAATTAAAAAAAAAACAGAATAATTGAAAATAAAAAAATTGTGAAATAATCTAAGTAGGTATAAATAAAACGCAGTTAAAAAAATATATAAACAAACCTGTCATTGTCTTTTCACATTATTTTATCAATACAGTGTTGAGTGTAAATATCATTATTGTATTCATCTAGGTATTATCTAACTATTAACTGGCGTCTAGTAAGTATTTTATAGTAGTTTATATATTTTTAAACTTAGTGAGTAGGTAAAAAGTAAATAATATTACTAACTGCATAGTAAATACTTTATGGTTATTATTAAAAATTATTATTATTTACAAATAAAGTATAAAAACCGCAAGATTCATCCACTACAGACTTTAAGTGATAGTATATTAATGTATTATGAGTTATGACTATCAACTATCATTATTTATTGGATTGTTTCCACTGGACATTACTTTTTCATTCTCCAGGAAACAAATTTATTTTCGTAACATTTTTAAATTTTTATAAGCCATTATTAATATTATGTCCTCATTTTAATATTATTATTCACACGGTTAGGTTATAATTTATAAGTAGGCACAATAGGTACATACAATATAATTATTTATGAAACAAAAAGTAAGATTTTATTTTGATTTATAAGTCAGTTTAGGTATACTACCTACATTTTAAATTTAAT
>NW_021773583.1:0-933 GCF_005508785.2 Acyrthosiphon pisum | reverse complement strand
AAAATGACTATAAACATAAACTGCGTAAATGTATTTTTTAGATTTTTTGGTAACAGAATTAATTACTTACGTGGAATCTTGTTTTAAATTTTTAAATTCTTAGATACAAAAATTGAACATTTTATAAATTTTTAACTACAAAATAATTTTTCAAATTAAAATTTGATAAATTTTGTCAAAATTTGATCTTTAAATGCTTATAAAAAAAAATTGTGCCTATGTATTTTTAATATTTTTCAACTGATATTGTAACAATATATCAGGAGCTTTGTCTTAAATTTATACACTTTTTGGCCCAACAGATAAAACTTTATTGATATTTATAGAAAAAAAAACTAAAAAAATTGAAAACTGAAAATGTCCGTAAACAGCTCAAAAAGAGTCAAAATATTTTCAAAATTGTATGGTGTATAGGAAATGCTAATATAAACATTGAGTAAAATTTTCATGTATCTGCAGTTATTCGTTTTTGAATTACAACAAAATAAGGAAATCGCTACATGAGAAATCGAGTGAAAATCCAATGTTGTAAAAATATGAATTTCAAACGATCATAAAAATTTAATTTGACTTTCTTATAGATATTTTTTGTTTGATAAAGGTAGATAATCTTATAAGGAATCTTGTATTACACTTTCATATCTAAAATTTAAAAAGAAAAATTTTTATGAATTTCTAACTCGAAATAATTTGCAAATTTTCGTGATTTTTCCATATTTTGTCATTTTTTGAACTTTAAATGCTTATAAAAAAAAACTGTGACTAACGATTTTTAATATTTTTCATCTGCCTTTGAAACAATATACTAGGAGCCTTCTATTAAATTTTCAAGCTTTTTTATCCAACAAATAAAATTTTATTGATATTTTTAGAAAAAAAACTAAAAAAAAAAATGGAAAATGAAAATGTCCGTAAAGAGCTCAAAATAAATCA
>NW_021773582.1:0-1058 GCF_005508785.2 Acyrthosiphon pisum | reverse complement strand
GTTAGAACCGCGGTTTTCTCATTTCTGAACACCGGAACTGGAACCGGAACCAAAATCTTTGAAACACCGGTTAAAAAACCGTAACCGAAACCTAAGACCTTAAAAAACCGTTTTCAAAACCCAAACCGAAACCATAGAATTGAAAAACCACTCTTGTACTGTTCTTGAAAAACGGATTAAAATTTAAAACTAATGTCGGTTTCTTTGAATTCCATAAAGTTAATTATATTATTTGTAATTCTACTATTTTTATATGAAGAAATTATTATGTTTGGATTTATTGATAAAAATCCCGATGCAGTTACTGAGTATTACGAAATATTAATATAATATATATTATTACTAAATTTATGATTGAAAATTGAAAATACAAATAATATAGTGTGATGTTATTGTAATATACAATTAAATATTAATGTAAGTAATCGAATAATGATCTCAACCATAATATGGCAACATAATATTATGTCGAATGCAAAAGTAGACATGAGGCTAGGTGGACATGGTGTAAAAATATTAAATGTGAGTCAAGAAAATAAACTTGTTATTAGGCGCATGAACATTATAATAATATAGGTAGAGAATTTATAAATAATAACTAATAAGCAAACTCTATATTTTAGAGAGGTACACTAATATTACAAATCAATTTATGAATTTCGATCAAAATATGAAACAAGAGCATTTGGTCTTGAGTACAAACCACGGCGTTGATCATTTACAATATGTCAGGTAAATTGTTATTTTTTGCAAATAGGGTCTCCATGGAGAGTTCTTCAATTTTTTTTTTTTTAATGAAATTAGATCTAATAATGCACTATTTGACTGCATTACACAACTTGGTTTGTTCAAGATAGCACGATCAGTCTGCATTTGTATGAGATGTAAAATTGAATGTAACTTGGCGGCCGTACAACACTGTTCGAGCTTGCTCGAAACTCTCACGGGTGTAGGAGTGATTAGCGGCGGCGGTTCCCAAACGGACTATTGCCCAGGCACAGTACGCGCGTTAGCTAGTCATGCGGCTGCTGGTCAGTACCAGTCTTCCGTCCAAAAAA
>NW_021773581.1:0-768 GCF_005508785.2 Acyrthosiphon pisum | reverse complement strand
CAGGCGTACTAGCGGCGTCATTTGAGGGGAGCAGGGGGTATTTGACCCTCCCAAACTTGTCTTAGCAGTCTGCTATCAGAACAGGTATGGGTTAGTTTTTGAGCACGAACATAAAATAGTTTTGGGCCTTCATATGGTAAATAATAGGTAATATATTTAGATATCCCTCTACAGTCTACATAATATATATATGTATTAATTATTTATTCATTGTTATCTCTCAAAAAAATTGGTTTTTTATGACCATGATAGTAACCTGTGATACTAACTAGTAAGTATAAAACTATGTAAGAAGGCTATATTCTGTATTAAGATAAAAATGCAATTGTAATGTAATGTAATGTAATTGTTAGCCAGTGGTTTGTTTATTCAGTTTTATTATGGGCCGATCTAAAATGTTGCCCCCCTCTCAAAAACCGAAATAATGTCACTGAGGGGTACGTGGTGTCAATTATTAAAAATTTCAGGAAAAACGTAATATTTTAAAAGTATTGTGAAAGTATTTTGTACAAAATATGTATAAATATCATATATTTAAAGAAAGTGTTCTGATTTCTGAACATTTAAGAATATTTTAAAAACATTGTCACATCTCTTTTTAGCAGAAGATATAACATTTTGACAATACGTATAAGTATTGTTGTGATAATATTTGTATTAAAAAACTAACAAAATATGACTCACCCAATATTGCGGAAATTATATTGGAACCAGTGCTCGACTTGGGGGGGGACGCAGGGGGACGGAGTACCCCAACTAATTTGTCAG
>NW_021773580.1:0-1238 GCF_005508785.2 Acyrthosiphon pisum | reverse complement strand
TTCGATTTTTGAAGGTTTCATAAAAGATATGACTTATATTGAAGGTTTTAGTTTTTCAATTAATACAAATCTGAAAACTAGATATCGAACTATCGAAGCAGAAGCGTGCTTAGATTATTTTATAGTTCATACAAGTTTTTAACTCAATTATTTAGGTGGTAAATGATGTGTTAAAACTATGATTTTTTAACAAAAAAATTGGCAAGAAATTTTGTTTTGTTGAATTATTGATCTTAACATTGAGACACGACTTTTTTGAGAATCAAAATTAGACCTCGAGGCGTGACTGCGTTGATCCTTGAATATTTAAGTCGATACGATCAATATTGAAGAAGTTAGGATTTTAAGTCGTAATTCAAAAACTGTAAATCGATATACATAACATATTGTGTTATTGTGATATTATTATTTATCGGAGCACCTTTTATACAGAAAAATTTCATAATTACTGGGCATTTCTACATGCTCCACCGTGTAACACATAAATACAATATCATAGAATTTCTGTAATGTATGTTCACAGAATCTTATTTAAAAAAAAGTATGATTAAAAACATTTTATGTGACTACACTAAACGATTGAATGATACAACAGTATTGTAACAATACACAATTGTGTATACCTATTTTGTTTATACGGTAAAAAAAATTAAAATAATTAAAAGATATTATGGTAGATTACACATTTTGCTTGTATTTGTATTTTGAATTGGAATCTGAATCTAAACGAAAATCGAAATGCCGATACTGAATCGTATTTTACTATGTAAACTGATATTGTACGAGTAGTATATTTTCTTCCCTTGCAGTAGTGGGTTAGAAATTTGGCCTGTTTTCAGTATCAGACTACGTACTCCAATATTGTTTATCTACCTCGATCTGACAATATAAATACATCCTTTAATTTTCTTCCCCCATTTAGCTAAAAACCCCCAATAAATAATAATATCCAAGGGCTCGTGGACCAGATTAACACTGAAAACATGCCTTTTTTTTAAAAATATTATATTGTGTGCTAGGAATGTGAAGTTATTATCGTAATAATAAATTGGTTATTCATAATAATTAATAGTTGGAATATATTTATATATAGATGCAGGAGGACGAGCAAGCAAGTTTGTATGTTTGTGATCAAATTTAATCTATAATAACCGACAATAGATCGGTGTTTTATTTATAAAATCTAAAATTAATTACAATAATACAATACATGGTAATATTATGAAGTAAAGTGTATA
>NW_021773579.1:0-1176 GCF_005508785.2 Acyrthosiphon pisum | reverse complement strand
CATTTTCACTACAAACTTTTATGTGACCCTTTTGTTGGTTACTGAAAAATTTAAACAATCAGTTTTCATTATTTCACACATAGGTACAAAATTCATCAATAATGATTTAAATTTTAACCAAATATAATCTAATAAAACAATTTATTCAAAAACGTTTAAAATATAATGTATAAAAATTGTCAATTTACATTAATAGGTATTTATTTATTATTATAAATTATTCATGGTAAATCAACTTTAGGGCTATTAGTTTATGAGATATAAATTTAAAATTTAGATGAGCGAAGTAGTGGACATACATTTCGCGGGGCAAGCCCGTACCACTCAACTCCGCTCATCTAAACTTTAAATACTTATAACGCATAGACTACTCCAGACACGTAGTCAGAAAATATTCACTAGGTGGGCCAATGTTAGATGGGACCCCTACCTAAATATATTACCTTGTACCTTGTAGGGGTGGACCCCCTACCTTTTTATATTATAAAGAGGTAGTTATCAGAATATCATTACTATAAATATAGACAAGTTGACGACCATAATATTAATATAATTCTATATGAATCAATATAATGACAATACCCTTACTCAAAAGTATTTTAAAAATAGACATAAAAGTATACAACAGTCGCTGTCGAGATAAGATAAGAATAACATGACATGCTAGCAGGGGCGGACTGGGAGGTAAACAGCCCAGTATTCTATACAACTAAACGGCCTAAACCCCTTTATAACAGCTTCTTTATGAATACCTACTTTTTCGGGTATAAATTATAAATAGACAATAGCTGGTTATAATATGATACACTTTATAAGAATCATAAATGTATATAATCCTTTTGATATTTTTGATGTTTGTTTACAATTGTTTTTATCATTTATTTTATTGTCGCAATTCATACTCTTATTAAACCAAAATCATCTTTATTAATTTCAGAATCGTCGCGTTATTATAGTCATTACTTTTAATATAAACTTTATATAAATGTCATCATTCTGTTCTCTTTTTCAACAAATCTACAATATTTTATAAATATTTGCAAATGATTGAATAATTGTAGTTTAGCAATCACTTTCTGGCGGTCGATGTACCAACCAAATCAGATAAAGTGTTTAACCATTTTTCTGAATGAAACTGATTTTTAAAATTGTTGCTTAAAGAATTATAATACACTA
>NW_021773578.1:2385-17838 GCF_005508785.2 Acyrthosiphon pisum | reverse complement strand
TAGTAAAAGTTAATAGTTTCAATTATTTGATGTACGAGTATGAAGGGATTTTGTACTTGAAAAGCATTGTGGGGAATTCCCAAAAAATAATGCATTTTGCATTAAAATATGGACTTTGTATAGTTAAAACTTATAATTATTTAAAACTGAGTTGATCGGAGTGGATTTATGTTGGTCTACTACAAAGGTGTTCTAAATAGAAGAGGTCCTAAAAAAATCGTCCACAATAATAATATTGTACCATGTGGATTATTTTGTACCGGCCCAGGGTACATAATATGACACCGGCCCACTGTGCAATTGCACAGTAGCACAGTGGCCCAGTCCGCCCCTGGTTTTATCCTAAGATACCTTGCGGTACGCCGGCACAGGCTCACTCGTAACGGGGCACAATACATTATTATTTATTATACGCCGTGTTGCGTCTCGTTGTCTCGGCCTTGTTCGTCCGCTCATCGCCGTGCACACGGTGTATACACATCAGCGTACCCGCCGCGTCGTCTGTGCCCACGGTACTGGTTGCTGTCGCGTTAGGTCCGCCGTTGCGTCGCTCGATTATCGGCAGTTGGTATACCGAGCGCTTGTATCCGTTGGTGCATTGACATACGCGAGTTGTCGATGCTTGGAATATTGGTACGGTCCATACAATTTATAACAAAAGAAATAAAAACCGCGGAAAACTGGTACTATTCAAAATTTAATTTTCAGGGGTCCTAAAATATTTACAATGTTTGTAATATAATGTTGATAAATCACCATTGACAACAAGTTAAATTTAAATAATTTAAATTTAGACAAAAAATAATGTTAGCAATCAAAATTAACAAAAAACACAAATAAGTACGAGTAGCAGGCAGGTAAAATAAATATAAAATGTAGGTACAATTAATATCGTGTAATATAATTTATGATTAATAATAATTATTTCGTATACTTTGGTATATTATTTAAAAATTGTTCTATTTGAATCTCGATTTGAATTTTTAAATTTCATTTGAATAATTTACGTACTGGAATTTCAGTTAGTCAGTAAATACATAATAAAATATATATAATATAATAATATAAAGTTACCGGTTTGATCAAATTTGTTGTTAATTTTCCCGGGCATTAAAATTTGTATTTTGTGTGTATTTCCACTTTATAGTATTATTGTCTTCTTAAAACCACATAAGAATATATTTTCTTATGTACTTTTAACTCACTGCCTCTTTGACTTTCGAAATTGTCTATTATATGATACGTATTAGGTATAATTTTTGTTTAAGTGAAAAATATAACACAATCAATGCACTATTGAAAATTATGTACTGGTGAGAACTTGCTGTATACTCGCAGTCACTCGTGAGTCGTGGTTTCCCATTGATGAAATTAAATTAAAAATAATCGTTGATATTTTATTCTTTTTTTTTCATAAAAGTTTGGGAAACCTTTAAGTTTGTGTACGGTACCAGTATTCCGTGTTTATAAAGACCGTACCAGTTTTCCGTTTACCCGAGTTGTCCACCGGTGCTGTCGTCTTTCACGCCGGGAGCTCGTCATCAATTTCACGAGTCACCACAATCCACGGCATTTTCATCCCAGGGTCACGTAACAATGTAACGTTACCCATATTATTCATATGTTAATATATATTATATTATGTTATGTACTGATTTAGCTTAGTCCTAAGCTCCCACTCCTAGCCACTTAGTTGTTATAGTCATAAGACGGCAGGAGAATAAAAAAACGTATTATCAATTTACAATCATTTGTCATCAGATCTCTTTCTTTTATCCTTCTTCTTACTATCCTCATTTTTACAAACATCGGCGTAGCAGGAAACCATGATATCCATACTTCGGACCTGCTGCTCAAACAGTGATTACCTATGTGAGCAATGTATTTACAGATAGGCTAATCATCTGCAGTGGATTTCAGAACCTTTACAGGGCATATGTAATTACAAATATTTTATTAACAAGTTGTTTATGACGTACATGTGTAGGTTCACAGGAAAACGATCGTTAATTAGCATTAGGAATAAATTATATGATTTTGACCGAATATAATATACTGTTCTAAAATTATTTCAATTATACCCATTAGCAACCTTACAATTAACAAAATATGTATATTAATATTTTGTTTATTTTTTGGCTGAACAGATGGCATATTTTTGATATCCAGATTTCCTACTTTTCCTGTGGATTTTCCTAAAGTTTTCTTTCATATAAACTTTGTCCTGACAATTATGAACATAACAGAAATAAAAATCAGCTAAATCGGTAAATTCGTTCAAAAGAGATTCCACGACAAAGGATTAGTGGCCATTTTTATATATTATATAGATCATGATAAACTTTTAAATGGTTTAATAATTTCAGAAAACATTTATAAAACCATAATTAAAAGAAAACTTATCTCAAACTACTAACCGGTCTTAACCAGTGACTTTGACGTGTATATTAATTGGAAGGTAGGTAACTCTACTAATTTATGTTCAAAACAAAAACTAAATAGTATAATGTTGAAGTACATACCTATACCCTTAACAATCCTATATTTGTGTACCGCGTAATTTATATTATTTTAATTATACAAACTACCGAGTACCGGATATAAATTAGGTATTTTAAATGAAAAAATAAAATAAAAAGGAGAATAAGTGGATTTCGCTCCGCTGTACAAGTGGGTCACTGTATAATGGATTATCTTAAATTTGAATTCAATGATATCATATCATTGTACACGAAAAACGATTCTGAGCGTAGACGGTTTTTTCAGTCTGGATATTCTATACTAATATTATATTTTATTATTGCCTGTAAGTTAAATTAATATTATAAATTACAACAAAATAACTAAAATTGTTATTTTTATGTTTATTTGTGTCTACGGTGATAAACAAAGCGTTAGAAATCAAAATCCCATTTTTAGTGGTTTTTTGTAATTTGTCGGTGGTTTTTCTCGTGGCATGAAACAACTATTGAAAAATCGAAAAATGACCTTTGTAATCTACCTACCATCTTGATCTAATTTTCTAAAATATAAGATAAAAAAAATTCAAATCGAAGCACTCCTTCGGGTAGAAATTTTGTACATAAGATAAAAAAAAAAAAATAAACACCATTCTCTGTCAATCACCTCGCTCTGCTAAGAATCTAAAAACAATTTTAGAACAAATTGATATTTGAAGTCAAGCTACCAATCTTGATATATTTGGTGACTAGAAACAATTTTAATTCAAAATACCTGATGTACTTTATTACAATTCATAAAAAATGAAATTAATTTTATAATAATATTGACTAGGTAATATATATAATTTTTTTATTCAAACTGTATTAAAATCATTTTATACCATGTACCTTGTTTAATATAATTTTGTACCTACCACTATATGTAGTATAATTATGGTGACCAGACATACTTATTTATAAGGACAGTACTGTTTTTTGGTAACACGTCCTACTCTCCTAAATAAATGGTCGAAGTACACTTAAATGTACTTATTTTTAATAATTTAACAATTCCAAATGGAAAAAAATTATCTAAATTCAAATTTAAGGGATTTAAAAAAATTCTGTTATCAAAAAAAAAGTTTTAATAGACAATATAGTGTTAATATTGTAATCACGGTTTTAGATATTATCTAATAATAATATCACGAAGACTAGTCTTCATGAATAATATAAAAATAATAACATCGTTAATTACATTCCTATTAAGTTGAATGTTTGAGTTAAAATATGTTAAAAGTTCTAAAGTTGTTTTTTTATCAAATATTTACTATTATAAGTTTTGTTTTTCATGAAAGTCACATGAGTTTAGTTATATAAAAATACATATTTTATTTTTCACTCTTAGTAAGATTAAAAATCTGTGATGCATATTTATGTTTAAAAATAAACAAATGAGTTTAAATTGATTATTATTATGTACTGTTTTTTCTTTTTTAATATCTGGTCACCATAAGTATAATACAAACACACCTCTCTAATCCTATGCAGTGACTTCGAGGCACCGTCCAGTATTTTTCAGATGAAGCACTTATTTCATTTGTTTAAACTGAATTAGTAAATTAATATAAACGAAATAATATTTTATGCAATGGTGACCCACTTGCAACCTACTGTACATCCACTGACCTTCTTTTTTTAATATTCATACGTAAGGACTGACGTTTGAATATTTAATACAAGACTTTTCATAAGTTTTCGTTGTTGGAATTATAAACATATTTGAGCAATAATTCATAAATATCTTTTATAAGCGTTTAAAGTTTACATTTTAACCAAATTCATCAAAATCACGAAATAGGCCGGAATTGTAGTCATTGTTCGCATAATATGAAATAGGTAAGTAATGATCGATGCTTCATTGCATGGAAATAAAGGGTCTTAACGTTATTTTCTTAATTTATACGTTCTAGACGGTAACGAAACATATATGTTACGGGCAATGTGAACGATTTTTCTTATTAACCAACTAATATTATTTTTTATTTCCATTATAAATTATAATTTTATTATTATCTATTGGCTAGTTTTAATAAATTATAGTATTGTTTTTTATAATTTTAAAATTTTTACATATTTATAATATATTTTTTTTAAAAACAATGATTATTAATTTTATTAGCTATCATATTACGAATATATTAAAACAATTATAATAATAATAATAATAATAATAATAATAATAATAATAATAATAATAATTGTTATATAATATTGATAAAAAAAAAAAAAAAAACTAACTAATATTATCATTATGTTATTTTTATAATAAATTAAATACAATGTAATTTTACAATAAACTATGAAATATTTGAAACGCGTTGTATAAACTTATTTTTGTTACCTATAGGTAGGTGCTACCAGCAATTTAAGAATCATAGCTTTCCCATATCAGAATTAGTGATGATCAAAATAAGACCAAGACCAAGACTTTCAAAATCTTGGTCTTGGTCTTGGTCTTGCAGACTAGCTCAGTCTTGGTCTGGTCTTGGGTATACACCTTAATATTGGTCTTGGTCTTGGTCTTGCGTAGGACTCTTGCAAGACTCTTGGTATTTTCACAAAATATATAAAAAAAAAACTAAATACCTATTATAGCTGAGTGTAGGTTTTTTGCTATGATCTCTAAGATGAAACTTAGTCCAATATATTACATAGTATATTCATAAACCAAACATTAACATAAAACAAGTCAAACAATTTAATTTTTATTATACTCGTTTAAAACTTTGCATTTTAAATTATGCTTATATTATTTTATTTGTGCAAATCAATTTACCAGTATAATTAACTTTCTAAGTTCTATTGTATTTATAATAAATACCTCTCAATAGGTTATTACTAATTACTAATTACTAGTTATTGACCAATATAATGTTAATATAATTAATAATTATATATATATATATATATATTCCAATATAATTAAAATGATACCTCCCGTATTCCGTAATGACTTTCAGCAATTATTAGTATATTCGATTCAAAGTAAAGGTGTGTTATAGAGTTAGTTTATAAGTTATAAATATTCAAAGTTTAAATGAGCGGAGAAGTGGACAAACATTTCACGGGGTAAACCCGTATCACTCTCTCCGCTTATCTAAACTTTGAATATTTACAACTCATAAACTACTCCGCCCAAATTCGATTTTCATGTATCAAAATACTAAGAAAAATATCCTGCTTTGAAATATAAAATTAAAACCCAATTTCGTCATTCAAAAAAGTAAAAAACTTAAAAAATTACAAGGATAAAAAATATTTTCAAAAAAAATTACACTTTTTGAAATAATGAGTGTTCAATTATGATAAAAGAATCACCAGGTATATGAATCATTTTTCCGATCACGTTCACAAGAGATAATAGGTATTACTATTTTTTTTTGAAATTCTAGAGAACGATATGGAATCTGCGATTTTATATTTTAGAAATCGACGGACGTGTGTGTGTGTGTGTGTGTGCATAAATTATTTTTACATTTTACATTTTGTTTTGTCCCATATCAATAACTTCGACGCTCTCTATCGCGACGAAGTTTTATATTCACGCTATACTGTATATAGGATATTATATACATTTAATATACCTACGCACATTATATAGGTGTATTATACATTAAACATAACACAGTACAATTTATTTTTAAATCTATGATGGAGACACTGATTGATTTTTGGCCTTGTAAAAGAGCTTGACAATGTACCTATTACTGATTTCCTTATTAAGTCATAACTATTAAAACTGTTGTTGTTCATCAGTACCCATTTGTAAATGATTTTGTAGTTAAACATTTATAAAATGTTCAATTATTATCATAGCTTATGGTCGAACATTTAATACGAGATTTCTCATAAATAGTTCATAGGTAAGTACTGTAAACAAAAAATATAAAAATCTAAAAATTATTAATACAGTATTTTTTTTATATACAATATCTTAAGTTCAGATTAGGACAGCATTATATATTTAAAATGAAGAATAACGATTTTAGTTATTCTGTTTTGATTTAAAAATATTATTCGTGGTATTCAGTGTTTTTAAAGTATGTAGTTTTAATATTTTATGTTACATATTATAATTATGTTTCTTTTCCAGTGTCTATAATAAACTGCAGTGCTAGTGTACTCCCACCTAGTGGCATTCTCTTCATTACTAGCGACAGTCAAATAAAACATTTCCGATTGCTTGACACAAACGTTACAGAACACGAACTACCGACGGCTGATAGGTAACCAACAAAATAATTAAATACCCAATAAAGTATTTTTTATAAGATTTCCGGATTGCAATTTGGTTATAGTGTCGATTGTGTGTATTTGTGAATGATACAGATCAGCGTTTTAACATTCAAATTTTGAATTCATTCACGATTTTAACAATGTGTTTTGTTTCGAGAAACAACCTGTTCAAAACATATATATTTAAATTGCATACAATTTGACATACTTGTACAATAACACCGCCAAGCCACAACATCCAGAATGTACTTATATTGCCTATACAAAACGCCTGGTAAAACAGATAAATGTTGGTACCTAATAATTGGACAATTATTTACGTTGTAACTTGTAAGTGTAATAAGTAAAATTATATTAGTCAATATACAAATAAATAGTAATAATGAAGTCGAGTTCCTATATAAATATAAATATTTATAAGGTTTGTATTTACTAGAATTTGAAAAATTGATAGTAGGTATAATTAAAAGTGATATTTTTAATGATCAAATAGTGTACCTATGATAAAAAATTAGCTACATCCACCCTCTCCCCCTGACAAAATCATTTGGCCACCACTGCTGCAAAGTACATTTTTCATAAATAATCACCATTAATTTTATAAGCATAGTTTTAAATTGTATGATACAGTATTACCTATATCATTGTACATAAGTATAATATACCGTGACGGCTTGACGTTGAACGTGCCCTGGAACTTAATTGTTTTACGGGGTCCAGAACCATGTTTGAAATGTTGTGGAATACTTTTACTTATATATATATATTTAACTTTAGTGAGAGTTCCTAAAAAGCGCTTAAGGGTATCGGTGCCAGTATTTCCAATTTTCGAAATTTCTATGCTATTTGAATATTATGTTTTATATTTTAGTTATTGCCTTAATTATAATACTATTCCACTAATCTACAGCTCGATACTTATTTAGACGGGATCGATGCGGTGTATTATATCAACGATAATGACTTCACGGGAAAAACTCTCACGCCCTGTAGAATCGTCGGATTTCGCTAATTTTTTTTTTATCTGAAAGATGAGAAGTTTCTACAGGTCGGATCAAAGCTCAGTTTTTTATTTTATTTTGAATAGTAGTAGAAAAATATGTTTGAAAAAGGTCAAATATTATGCATTTTTCAAATGCATATTCCAGTTTCTATAATTGTAGTTTTCAAAATCGGGCTTTGATCCGACCTACAAAATGTTCTCTACTTTAAGATAAAAAAAAAATTAACGAAATCCAACAATTCTAGAGGTCGTGAGAGTTTTTCCTGTAAGACATGTTTTTGTACTAAAAAACGCACCGGCACCGACATCCTTAACCATAATAAATAATAATATATGAGAAAATACATTTTTAAAACCTGGCACCTATGACTTGTGAGGGCGAAGCATATCCTATGGGTTAGTGTGAATGTGTGATAGATAATATTCTACATCATTTTAGCAACCCCTAAAATTGGCGCTTTGATCGATTCTAAAAAATTAAAAATTATATTTTTTTATTTTAGTGGCCATCTTAGTTATAATACTTTTATACTAACCTACTGCACGATACCTATTTATCGTGTTTATACTGTACATAATTTCAACAAAACGACTTCAGAGGGAAACCTCTCAGGCCATGTATAGAATTGTGGAGTTTGATCACTACCTATGCTTTTATCACATTGAACTCCAATTTTTATATTTTATTTCAATTAATGGTGCAAAATAATTTGTAAATTGTCCTATTTTTAAAGTTGGAGAATTGAATATTGAAAAATGTTCAATGCGGCCTGTATAATATTAGTTATTACCTTCGTTTAGTTAAAAAAAATTTAAAAAAAACTATCAAATTTGGTTGATACTTCAGGACAGGATCATCATTAGTGTATTCTTGAAGAAATATTTACATTGGCAGTTGGCTCCAAGCTTCTTAAAAGCTTATAAAATAGTTTGCAAATTTTAAATTTGATAAATGTTATTAACATCTGAACCATAAATGCTTAAAAAAAAAATCGTAGCTACATAATATGTATTTTAGATTCTGAGTGGAACGATGAAACTATTGATTTTACAATGATGTGTGTTTTTTTTTTATTTATTTTGTTGACGCTACAATCAGCGTACATGCCGTGCCACCACCAAACGGCAGATAACCTTATCTGTCGGTTGACTGTCCACGGCGACCTGGACACAGCGGAGTGAAATTAGTAGGTAACGGTGTTGTTGCCCTGACGAGTGCTCTTGATCGGCCGCTCGTGCAACCGTTATGCATACGCAAATGCTCTACACGCTAGTAAGCACGTAATACGCATGAAAACCGTCGTCAGTCCGAGTTTTCGCTGTGAGACCTAAAATCGCTCGTTTTATGCACTATCGCCCGTCCCTCGTCGCAGTGCGAAATGCATTAAGTGTTTTTACTGTTCATCATTATCGCCCGTCCGCGAAAGCGCAGCGCGAGACAGCCGTTCGAGTATTGCATCATTGGCACACGCACACACACATACACGTGATATCACACCGTCGTCATATAAACCAGCTGTTCCGCCTCGGTGCCATATCACCAGCATCAGGTCGTACCGTAATATTATTGTTATTATTTTTGCAACGTTTATGTTGTTCATCATATTATAAATTATATTATTATTATTATTATTGAATTATCTATATTTTATATACGCTGTAGTTATTACGGTGGATCGTTTTGTGATCGCCTGAGTTATGAGTATTAACATAGGTTAAGGCCTCATTTATATTATTATTATTATCGAATATTATTCACGTATTACTATATTTATATATTCATTTTTTTTTCTTTCATTATCTCCTTTATATTCCCTATTGTTGGTAATTTCCCACACAACATTTTGTTGGGCGTACCAGCCGAAATATATTTCTTTTTTCTTTTTTGTGTCTGTCATTTTTCTTCAACAGTACTTTTTATGATAGGAAAGTGAATCTAGTTGATATACTTTGGGGGGTCAAAATTAAATATTTCCCAGTAGATTTAAAATGCATTTTCTACACACCGTAACATTTTTTCAAATATTTTGATTTATTTTGAGCTGTTTACGGACATTTTCAGTTTCCATTTTTTTTAGTTTTTTATTTCTATAAATATCAATAAAATTTTATTTGTTGGTTAAAAAGCTTGAAAATTTAATAGAAGGTTTCTATTATATTATTTCAAAGGCATGAAAAAAATTAAAAATCCAATTCCTTACAACTTTATATGCTTATAGAAAAAACTATACTTATAAACACTAATATATATATTACTTATAAATAATTATACATAATATATGTATTTTTAATATTTTTCAACTGCTATTTAAGCAATGTATCAGGAGCCTAGTATTTTTTTTGTACTATAATACATATATATATATGAGGAAGATCTGAGAAAAAAAATTATGCAACTTATTTGTATAACAAAAAACTGTGATAATTTTATGGTCAATAAATAATTTGAGAAATATACTCGTTGAGATATTTCCAAAAAAATTATTTTGAAAATAAATTCTAATTTAATTTAATTAAAAAAAGGTGAATATTTTATACATTTTAACTAATAAATAATTTGTAAATTTTAAATTTGACAAATGTGATCAACATTTGAACGAATCATTTGATACAAAATTTCCTAATGTAAATTTTCATATTTTTCAACTGATATTGTAACAATAATCAATCTATCTGTATCCTGGTAATAAATAACGATTCTTGGGACAACAAAAAAAATTTTATTGGCATTTATAGAAAAAAAAAACTAAGAAAATTATAAATGTAATATGTCCGTAAACATGTATTTAAAGCGAGTCGAAATATTTTTTTAAATTTATTCGAGTATCGAAAATAATTAAATAAACAAATGGTTGATAAAATTTATTATTTTTAAGAAATAACCTATACCTACATATTTAGCATTTTTTACTAATTGACAAATACAAATTGCATAAATAAAAAAATTAAAAATATACGGCAAGAAAAGCAGTCACCCATCCAGTTACGTAGCAAAAAACCACCGGCTGAGCCGAAGAAAACTTGATAGAATCCCACGACCTCCAGAGGTTGTCCTAATGGTGTTAGTTAGTGAATTAAATATGTTATTTAACTTACAATTTTAGCTTTATAGTCGCAATGAAAATATTAGACAATTTATATTTTTTCGTAATTTTTATGCATTTCGTTTTTTTTCATACAATATAGGTACTTCCATTTTACGCTTTATACTAGTTATTTTTACCAAATTAAGATAACCGTTTAATAAATTGTTTAGAATAATTAATGTGTACATCATTTTGTAATAAGAGATAATGAAACCCAAACATTGATAATATATATATTATGCAAAATTGTTTTTTATATAGATATTTGGGTTTCAAATTTGGTCGAAACTAGATATTTAAACGAAAAATTACGATTATTGGTATCGACTTGGAAAATTGTACGTACCTTTCTGGAATCCTATATTATTATATTGTACGTCCACGACAATTACATTTTAATGTTCGATATTTAAGGTAAAAAATAATTCGAACCATCGTCTTAGTAAAAGTAAAATGAATTACTTTAATAGCAAATTAGTTATTTAAATTTTAAATATAGAATAACGATTTTAATTATTTTATTGTAGTTTTAAAATATTATTCGTGGGTAGTCTTAACAGTTAATATTTTGTAAGTATATTATTATATTTTATTATTGTATAGTAACAATTCAATTGTATATAAAATAAGATTTACAAATTACTCTGTTAATGTTTATAAATATTATGTACAACGTATAAAATATAATAATTGGTATTATATCATCGATTAACATAGGCGGAAGCAGGAAAAAAATTCGGGGTGACCAACGATTAATTTATCACTTATCAATCGGGTTTTCGTCATTGGGCCTTTTTTATGTATGATTTATTAGTAATCGATACAGTAAAGCTACTTTAAAAAATGATCTCTTGCTGTAAATTTATGAATATGACTATTTAAACATAAAACATTCCACTACTGCTAAAAACATCATTGAGTAAATATTAAATACGTACAAACATTAAAATAAATATAAAATAATACATTTTTAATATTATATAATATGAAAATTGTTTTTAGGAAAAATTAGTTCGACCTATTCTATTACTAGTAGAAAATTAAATTATGGATTTATTATGGTAATACGTATTAAAGTATATAATAAAATATCCTTATAGAAATAATATATCTTTAAAATATATTAGGTATATACCTATCTATAATCTATATGTCTTTTTTTGTAACGTTTTTTGTATTCAATGATTAATATCATGGAATTGAAATGTAATATATCCTTTATAGTTTTCTGATCAATGATTAGGTTCAGTCAATAATAATTACTATACAGGAATACAGCAGAGTGACTTTAGTGACTTAAATGTGGCCTCTCGAAATGGCAAACTGCATTAACATTTTTTTATTTGAAAAATTATGTTCAGTGGTATTGACAGGGGTATGTGTCCCCCTGCCAATTTTCTATCGACAATTTTTTTTATGCAACTACGAGTATAAATGAAAAATTCAGTTAATAAGAATAATACTACCAACAATTAATTATTATTTATTATAATCACTATTGTTTAAAAATGATAGTATTTTTTTTTTTTATTAATTGAAAGTCAAATTAAACAATTTATATGTGCCTCCTCTATCAAAATATCGAAGATCTGCCCTTGATTATGTACAATGATCAATAATAAAATAATATTAAATAGGTAATAATAATTTATAAAATGTACACAGGCTCAAGAATTTTTCTATACAATTACAAATATAATTCTAGAAATGTATAAGAGTATTATGATGTAGAGGTATATACAGCCGTGAAGACTGAGTATTGAAGTAAAATAGGGCGAACGAAATCGTGCTTAAACTTATCAACTTATAATGTACAAGGCCGTATCTAGACATTTTTTCGGGGGGGAGGGGGGGTCCAAAACATGTATATTGTAATTTTATTGAATTTGACTTTTGATATTTGGTTAAAAATAAGACAGAAAAAGATTTAATCTTCTTTTATTAAAATATAAAATCATTAAACAAAATTACTTTGACATTTTGTCACCTTACACTATACAAATATGAAATATAAAATTAAGAAATAAAAAAAAAAATGCACAAATACAAAGCATATTATTTTAAACTAATAATAATTTTATTGGCATTTATAGAAAAAAAAAACTAAGAAAATTATAAATGTAATATGTCCGTAAACATGTCCTTAAAGCGAGTCAAAATATTTTTAAAATTTATTCAAGTTTCGAAAATAATAAAATAAACATATGGTTGATAAAATTGATTATTTTCAATAAATAATCTATACGTATTTACCTAACATTTTTTACTAATTGACAAATACAAATTGCATAAATAAAAAATATTCGGTAAGAAAAACGGTCATCCTCCAGTGACGTAGCAAAAAACCACTGGCTTAGCCGAAGGAAACTTGATAGAATCCCACGACCGCCAGAGGTTCACCTATTGGTAATAATCAGTAAGTGAAATATGTTATTTAAATTACAATTTTAGCTTTATAGTTGCAATGAAAATATTAGATAATTTATATTTTTTCGTAATTTTTATTCATTTCGTATTTTTTTCATACAATATGCTTCAATTTTACGCTTTATACTAGTTATTTTTACTAAATTTAGAAGAACATTTAATAAATTGTTCAGAATAATTAATGTGTACTTACAAAATATGTGTACATCATTTTATGGTAAGACATAAATAAAATAGATATTCAATTTATATAGATAACTAAGGCTTGAAAATGTAATACTAGGTTCTTCATAAGTGTTTATTACTGATACCCAAACATTGAAAATGTATATGTTATGCAAAATTGTTTTTTATATAGATATTTGGATTTCAAATTTGGTCGAAATTAGATATTTAAACGAAAAATAACGATTATTCGTATCGAATTGGAAAATTGTACGTACATTCCTGGTTTCCCATATAATTATATAGTACGCACTCGGCAATGATATTTTAATATTCAATGTTTAAGGAAAAAAATAATTCGAACCATCCTATTAGTAAAAATAAAATTAATTACTTTAATAGCAAATTAGTTATTTAAATTTAAATATAGAATAACGATTTTAGTTATTTTATTGTAGTTTTGAAATATTATTCGTGGGTAGTCTTAACAGTTAATATTTTGTAAGTATATTATTATATTATATTATTGTATAGTAACAATTTAATTGTATTTAAAATAAGGTTTACGAATTACTATGTTAATGTTCATAAATTGGATATAAATGATAATTGGTAATATATCATCGATTAATTTATCACTTATCAATCGGGTTTTCGTTGTTGGTTATTTTTTATTTATGATTTATTAGTATTCGATACAGTAAAGCAACTTTTAAAAATGATTTCTTGCTGTAAATGTATGACTATTTGCACAATATATAAATATATGAATACCTATTTAAACTTAAAAATTCCACTACTGCTAAAAACACAATAGTGTAAATATTAAATAAGTACAAACATTATAATAAATGTAAAACAATACAAACCTACACCTATAATAGTATATAATATGGAAATTGTTTTTGGGAAAAATTAGTTCAACGTTCATCCTATTCTATTACTATTAGAAAATTAAATATATGAATTTATTATGGCAATATAAGTATTAAAATATATAATTAAATGTCCTTATAGAAATATATCTTTAAATTATATTATGTTCCTATCTATAATCTCTATATGTCTTTTGTGTTTAGTGCAGTAGTCTGGAAAGATGATCCACAAGCAGATCGAGACAGCAGCGGCATACCATGACGAGACTACTAGAGCCATATGCGCTGATGTACTACATTGTATACAGTTAATCAACACAAACGATATTAAATTTACTTCCTTTTGCATCAACTTATTTGTGCAAAACAGCATTTTCAACACAAATGATAATTAAAAACAAATACCACTCCATGTTATATGTTGAAGCTGATTTAAGAGTAGCAGTGTCAAATATCAAACCAAACACAGAATCAATCATGTCTACAACGCAAGCTCAGGTCTCTCATTAAAATAGTTAAATAGGTAGTTAATTTATAATTTTATAAAATATTAAAATTTTGATTATCATTATAATAGTACACTTTTCAATTTTAGATTTTGTAAAACTCTAATTTTGTATTTTTTTCGTTTTTTTGTTTAATTAAATCAAAGAAATATTACGATTGCCTAAAATTAACGACTTAATGTTTATGCATAAAATGTTTGTATACATCAAGACTATTTAGTCAATTTAGGGGAGACTGGCTTAATATGACACATTGATGTTTTGATTAGAATTATTGATATTTACGAACCGAATCCGCATTATATACGTGACAAATAACCTTCTACATACAATTGTATACAGTGACCACAGGTTTTGACCTTATCTGATAATTTGATAGCAACAATGTATTTTTTGTCTTATCAACTTTTTTTTTAATTATTTTTAAAAATTAATTTTAAAATATAAAACTTTATGTTCCTTCAATTTTTTTATTCGAAGTTGAACATAAAAAGGATAGCTATACTAAAATTATTTTATAAATAAGCTTATTATAATACTTTGGCCATAAAAACTTTGAAAAAAACTTGTATGATATCAGGCAAAATGACATAGCAGTGTTTATTATTATTATATTATTTTCATATTTATATTATTATATTAATTATACTA
>NW_021773578.1:1003-2335 GCF_005508785.2 Acyrthosiphon pisum | reverse complement strand
GCTGCTCAAGTTTCATGTGTTAACTAACATATATCTCAATTATTTTTTTAATTAAAAAGTGGTATGTCATATAAGCCAGTCTCCCCTATTATCCTCATTATCGTATTATCCACCAAGGATAGAAGATAAAACGGTTGCAAAATTGTGGCAGCAAACGACAACTTCCTTATGCGCAGTCATCACGTTCGATACAAAATGCAGAGTGGGCGTTGTTCAAAATCTACAAACGGCTGAATATCCCAAACGGAAAACAGGCGCTTTTGGGTCGCGAAACATAAGCTTGGCTTTAAATGTCCCGCGACATTAGTGCTAGATGTTAAAACGATGGAGCACATGGACCGGTATTACATGTTGAGAAAAAGTGTTCAACGTTGTGACAGTACAAAGTTTTTCGTATCGAATAGGGGAAAAGTGGTTGTAAAAAATTTCGATAACATTAATAAAAATATTAAGTTACAGGGCATAAGTTACCAGAGTCGTGAGGGCGGAGCTCCTGGTTAAATAGTGCAGTTGTCTGGAAAGATGATCCACAAGCAGATCGAGACAACAGCGGCATACCATGACGAGACTACTAGAGCCATATGCGCTGATGTACTACATTGTATACAGTTAATCAACACAAACGATATTAAATTTACTTCCTTTTGCATCAACTTATTTATTTAAATAGGTAAGTAATTTAATACCGATATTAAAAAATAACCTTATATATAGGTATTTGTCTCATTTTATAAAAATTTTTATCATTGTATACTTAGAACCTCGACGTTGAATTGGTTAATTGGTTGATTGGTAGGTACCTATGTTGTCATGTGTAAGACGGAGACAACCTATGCGGCTACGACGTCCACTTAATAATTTAATAAAATGTCCTGGATTATTATTCATGATTATAGTTAAGCTAGATAAAATTAATTTAAGAAATGTAATTCTGTCTTATTCGTCTTTAGAAAATACTCAATTAGTGTCAAATGCACCAATAAATCGTGAGTATACATATATCTAATATAATAATTATACAATATCGATCCTTTTTTAATAGTTTTTACGAATTTAAAACTAATGTGAATTTAGAATAATAAGATAAAAAAATGTATTGTAATTGGACTTTGCGTATGAATTGTATAATTAAACGTATATATATGAGGAATTAAAAATTAAGTAATTTTATACGGGTTTTATATAATACAAAAAAAATATAGAGTTAATATTAATTGAAAATGAATATGATATTTATGAATATGATTTACTACGAGAGATATGTATAAGACAAATTGTAACTACCAACATTATTTTGAATCAAAATTATTTCTAGTCACCAGGATTAGTAAC
>NW_021773578.1:0-953 GCF_005508785.2 Acyrthosiphon pisum | reverse complement strand
ATAATCTATATGTCTTTGTGTTAGTGCAGTAGTCTGGAAAGATGATCCACAAGCAGATCGAGACAGCAGCGGCATACCATGACGAGACTACTAGAGCCATATGCGCTGATGTACTACATTGTATACAGTTAATCAACACGAACGATATTAAATTTACTTCCTTTTGCATCAACTTATTTATGCAAAACAGCATTTTCAACACAAATGATAATTAAAAACAAATACCACTCCATGTTATATGTTGAAGCTGATTTAAGAGTAGCAGTGTCAAATATCAAACCAAACACAGAATCAATCATGTCTACAACGCAAGCTCAGGTCTCTCATTAAAATAGTTAAATAGGTAGTTAATTTATAATTTTATAAAATATTAAAATTTTGATTATCATTATAATAGTACACTTTTCAATTTTAGATTTTGTAAAACTCTAATTTTGTATTTTTTTCGTTTTTTTGTTTAATTAAATCAAAGAAATATTACGATTGCCTAAAATTAACGACTTAATGTTTATGCATAAAATGTTTGTATACATCAAGACTATTTAGTCAATTTAGGGGAGACTGGCTTAATATGACACATTGATGTTTTGATTAGAATTATTGATATTTACGAACCGAATCCGCATTATATACGTGACAAATAACCTTCTACATACAATTGTATACAGTGACCACAGGTTTTGACCTTATCTGATAATTTGATAGCAACAATGTATTTTTTGTCTTATCAACTTTTTTTTTAATTATTTTTAAAAATTAATTTTAAAATATAAAACTTTATGTTCCTTCAATTTTTTTATTCGAAGTTGAACATAAAAAGGATAGCTATACTAAAATTATTTTATAAATAAGCTTATTATAATACTTTGGCCATAAAAACTTTGAAAAAAACTTGTATGATATCAGGCAAAATGACATAGCAGTGTTTATTATTATTATATTATTTTCATATT
>NW_021773577.1:0-737 GCF_005508785.2 Acyrthosiphon pisum | reverse complement strand
CAGTGCCACTTAGACAAAGTTTTAGAACGCCTACAGAGACACGGGCTGACATGCAACCCCGAAAAGTGCAGATTCGGAGCAACCGAAATCTCATTTCTTGGACACCTAGTCACCTCCAAAGGGATAGACAAACAACCGGAGAAACTAGAGGGCATCATTAATTACCCCCAACCAACAAAACTGAGGGACCTACGGAAGTTCCTGGGTGTTTGCAACTGGTACAGCCAGTTTGTAGACAACTACGTGGACACCATAGCACCCCTAACGAATAGGCTCAAACAGGGGACCAAATGGTCGTGGACCGAAACCGAACAGGCGGCATTTACCAAAATAAAACGCGCCCTGTACGATTCGCCAAAACTATCGACGCCGGATTACGGAAAACCGTTTTGCCTACAGACCGATGCTAGCGAGATAGGAGCTGGTGCCGTCCTTTTCCAACGGGGTGACAGCCCGGACGAAAGGCGGATAATCGCCTACGCAAGCAAAAAGTTAAGTGATACGCAAACAAGGTACTCCGCGGTAGAACGCGAGTGCCTCGCGATAATCTGGGCAACCGATAAGTTTAGACCATATCTGGAGGCCCGCCGTTTTGACCTATACACAGACAACTCAGCACTCACATGGCTCCACCGAGCCAAAAACACAAATTCAAAATTAACCAGGTGGGCACTACAGCTGGCCAACCTGGATTACAAAACCACGCATGTGCCCGGCGTACAGAACGAGGTGCCGGA
>NW_021773576.1:0-780 GCF_005508785.2 Acyrthosiphon pisum | reverse complement strand
ATTGAAATAAAATATATTGAAAATAATTGATGAATTAATTTTTGAAGTTGAAATAAAAGTGAATAATTGATGAATAAATATTGAATTGAAATAAAGGTAATTGAATTGAAATAAAATAATTAAATTGAATGATAAATAATTGTTGGAAGAGAATAAATTGGTTGATAATAAATAATTGTTGAAAGAGAAATAAGTTGATATATTGATGAAAATAGATTTTGTTTTGAATTAAAATAGTTGACGTCAAATTTGAAAAAAAAAAGTAATTGTAAGGCTAGCCTAGAATAAGTATAATTATAAGATATAATAAAAAAAATAATATTTTTGTGTGATAAATTAAAGTCGTTAAAAGTGATAATTCGGTTAAAAGAATTAAATAATAAATAAATAGGTAGTTGAATATTGTTATATGATTGCTGGTTTAGCTACCCAGTAATAGTTTAATAATATTCGAACGCGTTTTTACTCGTAAAAAGATCGCGGCGACGCGCCAAGGTTGCAATAGTTTATAAAACTGTGTAGAAATACATACGCGGTATAGCAGTGAGTGTGTGTTAGTGAATATACATTACGGTGCGGAGAATAAATACGAGCGTACAGTGAGTGTTTGTGTGTAAACGCGCGCTATAATACGACGCGGCATACGTAAATAAATACGTACGAGAATAAATATATATAATAAGTGAATAAATATTTAATTTAAAAAAATAAATAAGAGTAAATGTTAATAATGTTAATGAATATAAGGTATTTATGAATACGGAATCAGATAGTTCAGAT
>NW_021773575.1:0-770 GCF_005508785.2 Acyrthosiphon pisum | reverse complement strand
TTACATTTTTATTTTTTATTTAATAGTAGATTAGATTAGATTACTCATTGATTGATTAATTTATTCAAATTGTCAATATTTAATTGAGGGGTATCAATACAGACCATTTTCGAGGAGTTCAATTTAGGATAATTTCAATGCGTGTGCATGTGAGTTGTGTGCGGGTGCAGTTAGTGATCATTAGTGTAAGTGACTGTGTATAAAATAAATAGCAGTGCACTCTCACACGTGACCGTACATGTCAATATCGAAAATTAACTTTTACACAGATAATCTTTTCTTCTACAATATTAATAATAGGTGTATTTACTAATATTTCATAATATATTAACAAATCCATGACAGCAGTAATTGGATTATGAGTATCTTGCGTTATTGAATTAATAATATAATGCCATTACATATATAGATGTGTAAAACCTATTATAACATAAAAAATCCTGCATAAATAATTATTACTCTAAGGTTAAATGTTTAAAATTTGTAAAGAAAACATTATTTCAGTAATAAGTAATTCATTCAAAATACTAGAATATATAGAATAGGCAATCTTAGAATTTCTTAAAATTTCAGTTCAAGTTATTCACAAAATAACTTAAAATAAAGACACAAATTGATTTTATGTGCTTTAAAATGGCGTGTCAAGTAAACTATAATAACATTTTTAAGATAGGCTAATACTTTGTAAATAGATAACAACTACGATAAACTGACCTCTTACCAACAACTACTAATTAGGTAACTATTTATCATATATTGTATTCTATAGA
>NW_021773574.1:0-770 GCF_005508785.2 Acyrthosiphon pisum | reverse complement strand
TCTAAATTTGAAATTAAAATGACTATAAAAATAAACTGTACTTATGTATTTTTTAGATTTTTTGGCAACAGAATTAACTACTTACATGGAATCTTGTTTTAAATTTTCAAGCGTTAGATATAAAAATTGAACATTTTATAAATTTTTAACTACAAAATATATATTCAATTTTAAATTTGATAAATTTTGTCAAAATTCGATCTTTAAATGCTTATAAAAAAAAATTGTGCATATGTATTTTTAATATTTTTCAACTGCTATTGTAACAATGTATCAGGAGCCCTGTATTAATTTTTTACACTTTTTGGCCCAATAGATAAAACTTTATTGATATTTATAGAAAAAAAAACTAAAAAAATTGAAAACTTACAATGTCCATAAACAGCTCAAAAAGAGTCAAATTATTTTCAACATTTTATCGTATATATAAAATGCTAATATAAACATTCAGTGAAATTTTCAAGTTTCTACAGTCATTCGTTTTTTAATTACAACAAAATAAGAAAATCGTTACGTAAGAAATCGAGTGAATACCAAATGTTGTAAAAATATGAATTTCAAACGCTCATAAAAATTTAATTTGAGTTTCTTATAGACATTTTTTTTTTGATAAAGGTAGATTATCCTTTTAGGAATCTTGTATTACATTTTAAAATCTTAGTTCTAAAAAGAAAAATTTTTACGAATTATAAACTCAAAATAATTAGGTAATTTTCGTGATTTTTCCATATTTTGTCAATTTTTAAACTTTAAATGCTAATAAAAAAAAA
>NW_021773573.1:0-729 GCF_005508785.2 Acyrthosiphon pisum | reverse complement strand
CACCAATAATATTTAAAATTTAACGCTGTTTTAAAAACTAAAAACCCAACGTGAGACGTGCACTCCAAAGCTCTAATCTTATTTATAATATCTTTATATTCAACTTAATTAGTCAACTTACAATACTGTTGCTCCAACTGCTTGGACCATTCTGTCTATTTGTCTGTCTCTGCTTGCCTGACTTGTTCTTTCTCTCCGGAGTTGTCAAGGGTGATCGGTCCTCGACTTTGACTCGTGTGAGCTGCCTCCGTGGAGTTGAAACGTTGATAGTAGTCGCTGCACCGGAACTGGACCTCTGAAGTTGAATTGACTGCTCGCCTCGACCCCAGAAGTTGAAATCCGCCGCGTTGACTGCTTGACTCGCTTCTAACTCCTTGAAAGTTCCGTACTCGACTGCGCCAGTGTAATATTCTCGTCGTTAGAGCTGGTCAGAGTTATATTCTGATAGCCGTTAACTACGAGTATATTATGATTTTTGCAGGAAGCGAGACCGCTCGTGTTGATGATGAAGATGTTGACAGGGTAGTTTATAAATAAATGTAGACAGATGAAAGATCCTCTGTATTTTATTTAAACGTTCTTCAGTAATTTAGTCTAAGTCCAAATGACAAGTTACTACACAGAGTGACGTGAAGGTGCTTGTTGTGCTCTGGAGTAGACACGTCTGAATACAGGCTGTTTCAGGCTCCCTTTTATATTCGAGTCCCTGCTCCCCCTGCCTATCGATAC
>NW_021773572.1:0-1247 GCF_005508785.2 Acyrthosiphon pisum | reverse complement strand
ATGTATGTTTTTGCATGTTTTGGGTGTAAAGGCATATTTTGGCATATAGTCGATTTTTTACAGTCGTTAGTGCATATTATTTCATAAAAATATTTTTTAGACAAATATTTGAAATGTTTCTTGTTTCTTATTTACTTTCCTGTTTACAAAATTATAGTGTTTTGATTTATTTTTATTCAGTGAGCGTGTGACTACCTAATGTCCTAGTACCTACATACTTATTTAGATTTTATGCGTTTTACGAAATATCGCGGAAACAGTGTAATCGCTACCACTACCATCCTCCACCGTATAAAGTGGCAGCTTCTCACCAACCAGCATTTATAATTTTGTACATTGCTACACTCTACAGTATAGTTTTCTTACACTCGCCGATGAGTTTACTCGTATGAGTTGTAAGCGTTTATTTCCTGTTTTAGTATTTTCATGTGAGGTATAGGTAGGTTACTACTGTACACATTATTCATATTTTATTTTAACAATGCCGAAAGAAAAACAAACAGTTGCGGGCCGTTTGCAAAATTTTGTGGAGGAATTTGAATTTTTTAAATTTATGGATTAATTATTATTATTTTAAAACTTTTTCATGATTTTTTTACATAATGCATATTTTGAGTGCATAATTTAAAAATGTTAGAGCATATAAATGCATATTTTCGAACTTTTCAGTGCATATTTTAATGCATATTTTGACAATTTTTAGTGCATGAATGCATGCTTATTTATGCATTTTTTAGTGCATGAAGAAACGAGCCCTGGTTATGACTGTAACCTTCTCGGTTCTTTCCCGCGCAAAACAGTTTTCGCTATGCCATACGTGTGTAAGACGGAGACAAAAAATGCAGGTGAAACGTCCTCTTAAAAATAAGTGTTGGTTGTTGGTTTGATATGTAATGTACCTACTTTTGGTCTGTAAATATTTATTTTGGATTATATAAATTGTTTAAATTATTTTAAATAAATAATATTTTATATTATACCTAGAATACACATTAATACGTTTAACATAATGATTTCTGTGATAAATTAATAATTGTATTAAACAATTCAGTAAAATATTATTACAGTCTAATGTCAGGTTTCACGAATAATGTGATTTAGTGATTACTAAACATAATTTAGTGGCTTATGATTGGTCTATTAAATTTTATTGATTCATCCAATTAATTAATTTTGCATGCAACCTGGCATAAGACTTGTGTTTTTTTTTATTTACCATTTTTATAAGACAGGGCCGATAGGTATAC
>NW_021773571.1:0-768 GCF_005508785.2 Acyrthosiphon pisum | reverse complement strand
AGCTAATTGCATTCAACCAAAATATGATAAAATATTTATGTAGAGATGTTAAAATACGGTATTTTATTTTTGTTTTGTATAATACCGTATTATACAGGTATTATACCAGTATTATACCGTATAGAACCTTGCCGTACCTTAAATTATAGGAAATTTAACATAGGTTATAACCACATTGTTAATTATGAAATATGAATTATTTTAAAATGGATTAATCGAAAAAATGTGTAAAAGTCAGAAAAAAATTAAAAAACACATAATACAAGAAATATTTTAGACCTAATTCACCAAATTAATATTTAGTCATGCTACCATAATGTAGGTACCATATGTCCATACACCTAGTGACTAGAAATAACTTAAATTTAAAATTTTTTAATTACAATTCACATTTCATAGTAAATTATATTCTTAAAATATCAAATAAACTTCAAAAAAAATTAGGATTTGAGTAATCTTATTATCTGCCAACTAGTATAATAGCCAACTAATATATCTACTAACTTTTTGGTTCCACACTTTTTTCTTCTTGTATGTACTAAGTACTTATATCTAATGTAAGAAATTTAGTAAAAAAAATTATATGAACTAAATTATTTAATCTTTAAAAAGTTTAAGTAAACATAGGTATTAAGGTATCTGTTTATTTATTTTTAATTTTTAATTAGAAATAAATAGATAATTATACTTAATACCCATATAGTTATATACTATTTCATTGTACCTAATTGTACAATAATATAATAGTACAATAAATTGATTTAAGTA
>NW_021773570.1:0-882 GCF_005508785.2 Acyrthosiphon pisum | reverse complement strand
TCCCATCCCATACGACAGTGATCGTTTTTCTACGCCAATAGTTGGCATAATATTATATTTTATAATTGCAACAAATACATCAAGTTCCGATAAATGGAAATTTGGAACACCAAGTATGTATAACACAATACATCATAAGATCGCGCATGTCGTTTGGCCGCTTTAAACAGCAGTCTGTGACAATATTAATTGTAATGCAACAATGCAAGCCGTTAAGAGGACGTTACAGCCACTTTAGTTGTCTTTGCTTACAAGTGCGTATCATGGAACATTCACGCTCAGCAGATCACGTTTGACTTTGTTAGCTTAAAAATTAGAATGGGTCGATCTATTACACAAATTAATGGTAAGAACGTTAACTGTATGTTGTTTTTTTTACGATAATTCAGTAATAAAGTGAGTTATGAGTATCTTTAATCTTTGCCATAATATAAAATATGCTCAAAACTTGATAAAAAATGTAATTATCTTAAAAAACACAGATAACGTTTTTACCATTAAGTTTTATAATAGATCGATTCATTCTAGTTTTTAAACTAAGAAAGTCAAACCTGCTCTGCTGGTCGTAGATTTGCCATGTTCCATACTCGTAAGACGGAGACAATGTTCAGCGTTCTCTTAATGAATAATATTGTCGTAATGCCCCTGTGTTATTATTAAAGATGTCTCACGCTTATATATTTTTTCTTTTTCAGGTATAATATCGTTAGCTGTGGTGGCATCAAATTATATTTGACACGTAATTTCAATGGTTGAAATTTCAAAACAAACCGCGTGGTCAGCAAACAAAGGTTCACTATCGTGGTAAATTACATAATTTATTAATAATTACTTATAACAATAATTGTTCGAGTCACTTTAAAATACTTACTTATTGTAGTT
>NW_021773569.1:0-1031 GCF_005508785.2 Acyrthosiphon pisum | reverse complement strand
CACTTATAAAAAAAAATTGTGACTAACGATTTTGGATTTTTTTTTTATCACTATGAGAACAACTTATAAGAAACCTTGTATTAAATTTTCAAAGTTTTCTATCCAACCCAAAAATTTTTTATCGTTATTTTAAAAAAAAATACTTAGAAAAATTGAAAATTTCATTTGTCTATAAATAGCTCAAAAAAAGTCGAAACACTTTGAAAATTTAACCCTGTATAGACAACGCTAATATAAACATCTGTTGCAAATTTCAAGTGCTTACAATAATTATTTTTTGAGTTACAGTAAAATTAAGTTTTCGTTTTTGTCAAAAATTGGTTTTGCGTAAAAATTCGCGTTTTTCCGTTATTTTTTTAAGGTTTTTCCTGCCGCTTTTGAAAAGTATTGGGAAATTTTCACTTTTGACCCCCCAAAGTACCAACTAGATTCACTTTCCTTTCAGAAAAGATACAACTTTTGAAAATGGAAGCATTTTTACTGCTCCAAAAGTTGTCGTCAGACACAAAAAAAAAAAAAAAAAAAAAAAAAAACACACATCATTGTAAAATCAATACATTCATCACTTCGTTCAGAATCTAAAATAAACAGTAGAATCTACGTTTTACGAAACATCAAGATATTTAATCAGAATTAGTATACGTCAAATGTAGAAGAATATGAATTTGCATAAAAATCCGGGCCCTAATTATAAGCTATATATATCATTGTAATATATTCATTCAGTTCTCTATTTTTATTATTTGTTTCGTTAAAATAAATATTTTTTTTAGAAATTAAAAGACGAGCTCTCGATGACCCCGGAGCAATTGGAAATCGTATTTGATACACTGGATGTGGAACAAAAAGGTTACCTCACACTCAGTCAATTTTTGGAAAAGTTCAGTGAGTAATACCTACATAGCTTATGATTTTATATAAATAGGATTCTCTGCAGTGAATACACTAACTAAAAACAGTGGACGAATGGAATATTAAGTCTCATCAGTCATCACTGTGGACTACACCTGGATTGACCAGCGGCGACTATC
>NW_021773568.1:0-489 GCF_005508785.2 Acyrthosiphon pisum | reverse complement strand
CACCTCCCCTCTCCACCCATCAACTTATCACACCAAAACAATATAAAATTTATTCGAAAAATACATATAGAAAGAAAAACACTTTTTATAGGGGGGTCATTTTTCGATTTTCTCAATAGTACTTTAATGCCACGGGAAAAACCACCGACAAATTACAAAAAATCGGCTAAAAATGGGATTCTAATTTCTAACGCTTTGTTTATCAGTTATCACAATAGAAACAAATAAAAATAAAAATAACGATTATAGTTATTTTGTTATAATTTATAATATTAATTCAACTAACTGGCTATAATAAAATATAATAACAATATAAAATATTGTGAACCTATTAAGTAAATTTGGCATCAGGAAATCACGATTTACAAATTCACTAGCTTATGTTGGGTTCCCAGCGTTCCTTTTCAAATAAATAGAAGGGGTACGCTGAAAAAAAATCTAAAAAGAAGGGGGACTCCGTCCCCCTGCGTCCCCCCCAAATCAACCACT